>NC_056748.1:388971597-389156597 GCF_019279795.1 Protopterus annectens | reverse complement strand
ACCATCAACCTGCACACTGCCACCAAACATGTCTCCCTCATACAGTACGCAGATGATACCACCCTCATCTGCTCAGCCCATCTCTAATAAAACTTCAACAGATCACCCAAGAATCTTTCTCTTCAGTTCAAAGCTGGGTATCTAATGCACAGCTTCTCCTCAATCCAAATAAAACCAAACTCCTCATCTTTCAATCCTCCAAAGTTTCCCCAAACACCCCAGATTTCACTATTCAAGCCAAAGATAATACCTCAATTTCATCAACAGTCCACACAAAACTACTTGGAATACAGATAGACTATCTCAAATTTGACACCCACATATCACTAACAGTAAAAAATGTTCACAAAAAATGGGTGCCTTATATAGACGCTGCCAATACCTCACCAAACCAGCAAGAATCTCTACCACCAATTCCCAACTAATCACCACCCTACTCTACACATCACCAATACTTACACATCTTAGACAGTCAGACTTACACCAAGTCAAAGCCTGCTACAATAAAATCGCAAAATTTGCCACTGGTGCCTCTTACTGCAGCCACCGCTGTGTCTCCCTTACAGACCTCGACTGGCTTGAGCTCCCTCATCTCCTACACCAAACAACTCACCTTTGCTCATAATTTAGTAAACCACCATCTCCGAATCCCATCACTCCATACAATTCTCCAACCCTACCACTCTTCCAGACCACTATGCTCCTGCAAAAAAATCTACTACAGGTCACCAAAGCCAAAAACTCAGCAGGTAAAGCACTATTTTCCTGTGCTATATCCAAGCTCTGGAACAACCTTCCCACTACCATAACTACCCTTCCTTCCTGCAGTCTTTTCAAGACTGCACTTACATCTCACATAAATTCTCATTTACTTTGGTCCTTGGCCAAACCTTGACTAATAATCCCCCCCCCTTTCAACCCTTCTCTTCTTTCCCAGATTTCGATATTTAGATAGAGTATTCCCTCTATCACTATAAAACTGAATTGAATATTACTCACTGCTTGTTAATCCTTCCAGGATTTAATCATTTAGTCTATTAATATGGTTATCTAGTTACCATTTAGAAAATTTGTAGCTCTGTGCTTTACTTCTTTTTCTCAATGTTAGAGCTTACTACTCAGTTGTACCTAATTTGCTCCTGTATTTCTCCATGTCATGATCACCTCTATTGTATACATACCTTGATTATTGTTTACCATCTACCATGTTATTCTGTGCAGCTTTTCTCCCTGGGCCTCCACTGAATGGACCTGTGTCCAGCTGGAATTTCCCGGTAAAATAAATACATTTTTAAGATTTACACATACTATTAATAATGAGATTTCATATTTGGATGTATGGCTTGTGAAAGACACTGTTAAAGTTTTTCTTTATTATCTCAAATCTATAGAAAGGGGACATATTCTAATAGTTATTTGCATTATGATAGCAGACATCCATATAAACAGAAAAGGCAGTTGTCAAAGGGCAATTTGTTAGAGCAGCCTGGATGGTGAGCATGTTTTTTTTTCAAAACATTTTTATTTGAGAAATTTAATATACAATAAAGTTAAATGAAATTAACTCATTTTTTTTCTTTTTTTTTTTAAACAAATAAAATAAAATGAATTTTATATGAAGTAATAACATAATAAACAATATATAACTATATACAATATGTTCACCATAGGTCAATACTTAAAATAATTTATAAATATGTAAATGATATTTACTATAATATAGAACTATTGTAAAAAATCATATATTTTATTCCAACTGTGGAGAAGTATTTTTAGAAATTCTATTCCTGGTGGTTAGTTTTTACAAACAAGAGACTTCATTAAGATGATTTTTAAATTCTTGTAAAGATGGAGAGGAATTAGATTTCCAATTTCTAGTGATAATTGTTCTTGCTAAGGGTAATCAGATACCTTAATACAAGCTGGAACTGGAGTATTAACCAATATTAAGGATTTAGTCAAAAGAAAGTTGTCTGTAAAAAATAGCTTGCATAAAATCATTTATATCATCCTAAATTTTTTTCAGTTTGATACAATCATAGAACATATGAGACCAATCAGCATTTTCTTTATTATTACATCTACAACAGTTTATATCTTTTTCCCAATTTTACTCAATGTATGGGGAGTAATAAAGGATCTATTTAGATATTTCCAGGAAAATATTCTCCATCTTAATGAGGAAGTAGTCATACTAGATGATTTCAAAATATTGAATTTGTCTTTGTCTGTGGTAGAATAATTATGAATGGAAAAGAAAAAGTTCCAGTAACTGTCAGAGTGGACATCTAAATCCAATTTGATAGCTTTATATATTTGCAAGAGTTTATTAGTGGAAGGAGAAGTATTCTGAAGAGATAAAATCAAGTAATGGAGTAAGTTTGGTATAACTTACTTAACTGAAGGGGTCATTAAGTCAATTCTATTTCGTATAAAATTCCTTCCTTCATGTAACTCCAACCAATAAAGGGACTCAAATCTGAATTCAACATCTAGTAAATTAACTGATTTCAAGACATTGTTTGACATCAATTGATACCAAAAGAATAAGTTTTTTCTGTTTAAAGATACACATTTTATTAGAGTCAGAGGTAAAAAGAATACCTGATGAGTAGACTATAGGAAAGAGAAGGAATAACCATTCTTTATAAACATTATATTTAAATATAAAATTTCTAAAAGATTTTAACAAAAGTTAAATAATTACTTTTAAATTTTAGGGAACAAAAGGTGGAAAACTGATCTTTTAGGACCCAAATTGATGGGTTATTTATAAACATTTTTTGAGAGTTATTTTTTATAGTATCCAACATTAATATTTCAAACACATTTTTCCATTTAGCTTAGCTTGATAATTAGTAGCAATTGAGAGAAAAAACTTTTACCACAGATGAAATTGAATAAAATTCTAAATTAGGCAATGCTATACCTCCATTATCCCAGTTTTTCATATGGTGAGATAAAGCAATTCTAGATTTATTTGGAAACCATAAAAATTAAAAAAAAATTGCATTTAATTTAATTATCCAGTACAGGGGAGGTATAGAGATGGATTGAATAATGTAAAGAATTTTAGGGAGAAACGTCATCTTTCATCCATAGAGAAAGGTATTCTATTCCAATTCTTTGTTAAATTTTCAATTATTGTAAGACAATTGTTATAGTTAATTTGTATGATATCCTTAATATTTTTAGCTATTGAAATGCCTAAATAAATAATTTGACCGAATTGTGTTAGATATTTTTTATAATCATGTAAATTAAATTGTTTTGGGCCAGTTAAGAGAATTTGTGTTTTATTATTATTAAAAGTTAGACCGGATTTCCTTTGAAAAAGATTTAGGTTAATAAAGAGGGCTCGAATAGATGTATTTTCATCAGCCAAGGTTAGAAGAATGTCATCAGCAAACAACTGTATTTTATATAATGAAGTGGAATTTAAATTATAACCCGTTATATTGTTATCCCATCATATTAGGTTTGCCCATGGTTCCATAATTAGTGTAAATAATAAAGGGGACAATGGACATCCTTGCTTAGTGCCTTTAACTAATGGTATATTTTGTAAATATACTTGTGCCAATTTTAATGTATGTTTGACTATCTATATATAACTGAGTAATAAGATTTATAAATTTATTAGAAAAATGTAGTTCTTCTAACAGGATAAATAAATAATTCCAGTTAATAGAATCAAACGCACTATTAATATCTAAACTAATCAATGCCATTTTTTTATTTAATTGTTTAACTGATTCAATCAAAATTAAAGTTCTTTTTAAGTTATCATATGAATTCCTATTCACTATGAATCCTGTTTGATCGTCAATCAAATTAGGTAAAAATGTTTTTAATCTATCAGCATAAATAGACATGAACATTTTGTAATCTACATTGAGTAAAGAAATGGGTCTATATGAAGAACATTTGGTTGGATCTTTGTTTGGTTTTAATATGGGAGATTTCCAAGAAAGAGGGGTTTTGATAAAGTTTTGTGCGAGATTAAAGACTTCATGAAGTAATTTTAGTGCCATATTAGGAAATATTTTATACATTTCTGGAATGATGCCATAATTTCCCGGGGGGCTTTATTTTGTTTTAATTTGTTAATTTGTGTTTGAATATCTTTAAAGGAAATAGATTTGTGTATAATATCTATCGGTTCAGTATATAGTATTTTATTAGTATATTTGCTAACAAAAGTTTTTTATATCTTCTTTAGGATCTATTATGTTAGAATTTTGGTTGATAATGTTAAAAAACATTTCTAAATTCTGATAGAATGTTGTGAAGATTAGTTATAATCTTTTTTTTTTTGAGAGAATATTTCCTTGATATGATTAATTTTATTTAATCTTTTAGTTTTATTAGCCAATAACTTAAAGATGTGGGGTTATTTGAATAATTAATTAGTTTATATTTTCTGCAATTATTTTTGTTTTATGGTTTAATATTTCAGTATATTTATTATTTAGAGAGTTTATTTCCATTTATCAATAGCATCTGCATCTACTTTTTGATTGAGCTTTAGATTATCTATTTTATGTTGTATATCACAAAGCTCTTTATCCCATAATTTCTTTTTATACCAGCTCATAATTTTTCTGTATAGATATGCTTTTAAAGCATCCAATATATATATATATATATATATATTTTTTTTGATATGTCATTTGAATTATTCAGTTGTAAAAAAATGTAATTTCAATTATAATGAATTATTTAAATTCTTTTAACTTTGTAATATAAGCTGGTATTCTTTTGATTTGAATAGTAGAGACATTGTTGATATAGAAATAAAAAAATAATAGCATTATGGTCAGAAATAGGGCATGTTATTACTTTTGTATTACTTAGAAAATCTAATAGGTCATTGGAAACCAAAACTATCAATTCTAGAATATGTATTACGTTTGTGGGAATAAAAAGTATAAAATAATGAATTTGGAGTCATAAAATGATTAATATCTTTTAAAAGAAATATTTCAATAAAATCTCTTAATTTCTTAGCTGACGATGAGTTCTTCCTTTTTCCTTTATTAGAAGAATCTTTATGATCTAATATACAATTAAAGTCCCCTGCTATTATTGATTTTCCTTCTGTAAAATGCACAATTTGATCTAAATGTTGTTTAACCATGTTAGTACCTATACCTGGAATCCAATATATATTAAATGTATAAATATTTTTATTTAGTTCCAAAGTTACAGCATAAAACATTCCTTTATTGTCTTTATAGCTATCTTATTTTGGGTAATGGTAGTGAGTTATTCCACAAGATGGCTACTCCTCTCTTTTTTGAGAATGTTCAGAGCTTACTAAAACAGAATAAGATTTATTACTTAGTTTAGATAAATCCTCCGAGAGAAGGTGAGTCTCTTGTAAAATTATTAGTTGAGATTTATGAAGTTTAAGGTATCTAAATAAATTACCTCTCTTACCTGGATTATTTAAGCCATTAATGTTAATGGAAATCCTTTTTATAGCTGTCATTTAAGATTAAAAAAAAATAAATCAGAAAATTGACCATCAGGTGTTAATATTATATTAATTTCTAGTAATTTAGCATGAGATTTCCCAGTTGGAATAGAAATAATCATATTCAGATCTCTTTGAAAGAACTTACTATTCAAATTAGTGGAGAACAACAATAAAACTTTCAAACAAATAATACCATAACTGACAAGTAAAACAATATTCACAATCCAACCCCTTCTGGAGTTTAAAACTCCCAATCTAGGTAGCATATTACCTACTAGCAACATTAAACCAGCTACTGTCTAAAAAATAGTTATCTTTAGGTAAAAATAAGCTGTAGCAATACTACTATTAATATGTGAAATGTTGCTATCGCAATAAGCAAGTGTAAAAAACCATTTGTGAATGTAATCTAACTATGAATCAAACAACCTGGCTAGATTATCATGTTCTATACATTTTCTAAGTACTAGCAACATATTAATGTCTTGTAGTAATTAAACATTTTTAAATTAATTCATGTGAACACTTTATACTAACAGGATAAAACAAGAAATGGATATGAAAAAAGCATGGTGTTCAGCAGTTAAACATGTTGTTAGGAAAATTATAAAATCTCTGTTGCTCATTATTTATAGTCATGTGATGAATTTGAAAAACTTCTACCAAAAAAAAAAACCAAGATCAAATATGTGAAACATCTAAAGGAAACAATTGGAGCAACATAACCGTAGTTCATATTCCAATGGTCAACCTTTGTACATTTATATATATTCATAAGCCATGGTGTAAATTAAACGTTGCATATAAAATAAAGTCAAAATAATATTACTTTGATCATCTTGTGTCCAGAGTGGCAAGGAAGGCCTTTCACATTACACATCTCGTAAGTAATGGCATTGCTTCTGAAGTGAAAAAAGTTATAACCCCACTATACTCATCTCTCATCATGCCAATAATAGAGTACAATGCTCATATAGATATGTACCTTACCAGACATCTGCAGTAAATGAGACCACTAAGATCTCTCAAGATGAAAATTAAGGTACATGGTATACATGAACAAACTGAAGTTACTACCACCGTACTCTTTGTAGTATAAACTTTTTAGAGGTGACCAGTGCCTTACATACAGAGCAATCTCTATTCCTGCCTTAATAAAAATGCTTCATATCTATAAGTCACAAGGGACAAAATTTACTCACTTTAAGGACCCCAACTCAGCCTGCGTCCTCAACAGAATTTCCCAGAGAGACATTTATGTCTCATGTCACCATTCCTCAGGGGAAAATTTCTCAATTCAAATCAAAAAGAACTTCTCAATGACTCTATATATGCATAACTTTAGACAATTGGATGAGAAACAGCAAATTTAGCCTGGGAATTTCACCTGTGTCCTGTTAGATAGGAGCAGTCAATGTTAATCTTTTTCTGCATGAAAATATAGTCTGTATCTCTATTATTTAATAAGAAATAAGAGTGAAACATGACCCAGACTTAAGGACCCTAGGACTATTAGCTTTGTAACCTACTATGTTCCTATGTAAATCTATGATTAGTCAGTAGAGGAGAAAAGAACAAACTATGTTCACTAAAAGCTGCTTTGGGTTTAATTTCTTTGCAATGTCAGAACTACCAAAAAGGTATCTAAAAGAGTTTTTTATTTTTCTTGTGGTATATTAAACTTATAATTTAGTTATGTGGCATTAGTGAACATCATAAAGTTAGTTAGGAAACGGTATGAATTACACTTGCACAAGACTGTAGATTTCAGGTAAATAAGTGTGGTTAAAGAGAATGTAGTGTCACTTAATGTTTTTTTTCTTCAATACATAAGATCAGATATAAAGCACTGAAGTAAGACCCGCTAACAGATGCACAAGTCATTTAACTAATTTTAAATGCTCCAACTTAATACGGAAGAAACACAAAAATGCATGCCAAAATGATATGTAATAGTCTATAAGCTGTGTAGTAAGAAAACTACCATTTAATTGTATCCAAATGTTTCTTAATATGTGAACAGAATTATTAGAGTTAAATGATTAGAAAGAGGAAACAATTTACAGCCTAAACAAGCAGCGATTGTACTTCAATTCCTGTTCCAGCAGTAAATGGAGGGGAACTAGGTTTGTTTGTGGAGTGACAAGTTAACTGTACACCAAAAAGTTAATTAGTGGAAAGTTAAAGGTCACACAAATTGTGAAAATGTGATTTTGCCATATACTTTTTATCTCCATGATTCCCAACCATCATCCTTCCTTCTACTGGTCTTGAACCCATTTATTTCCCTATACTGGATATCCCCTGCACAGATATGACATCTTACCAGCAGAGCTGTCATTCAAGGAATCATGGCATTATTTTGTGCCCTCTACTAGCGACCAATCAACGATAGCATTTCTGATAAGGCCCTATCCTCCTTTCCTGATGGCTGACACAAGCATCTCACAGTTAGGGACATTCTACACCCTTCAAATGAAAATGGATTCTCTTTTATATTAGTTAAAAAGAGCTATCATCACCAGCTAGGGATATGAGCACATTCTTCATTCTGTCCTTTCCAGTGTCATGTAAGCCATCACTTGTACGGTGGTAACCAACTAACTGACACCACCATTCTTCACATCCCCAGGATAAATGAGCCCATACCAGCCAATTACTTCTATAACCCTTACTCAGGTCTTCTTGTGTCTGAGCTGCTAATCGAACTGAGGCCAACTAAGTCATATTTTATGCATTTTACTGCTACTGCAAACGTACAGGATCCTAAATGTCAAAAACATCTAAATATTATTTATTAAATTATTAAAGATGATTCATGAATTATATTCACAATGTCTTTTTGTAAATGACAAACAGAATATACCTAGTGGCAAAGAGAATGACAGGAACAGAAAGTATTAAAAAAAATGAGGTATCTTATTACTGTCTCGAATTAGGGAATCAGCTGTTTCACCCATCTCTTGCCAGTGTCTCAAAGTTCCAAATCTACGTGAATTAACAGAGTCCAAGGTCAAATGTCAAAGCTGGACATTTATTTATGTGAGCGAGCTTCTCATCATCTGGCAGGATCATTCGTAACACAACTGAACCTCTCGAGCTCAATGCAAATGACTTTTTTGTATGTGAAGCGGGAATCCAACAGTAATGCTTTTCAAAGGATTTTCTCTTTGATTTTTTTTTTTAAAAACTACTACTCGAGAGCTTAACACCACGAGCAAGCCATTCAGATGAAAATAGTCAAAGCACACAACTATCACCAACAGAACCAGCCACCACATTAGTCACCATCCCAGCTTTTTCCAACTACATTAAAACAATAAATACAAAGAAATCCTAACTAGCAATCGGCTGTCATTACCAAGCATAAACACAAGAAATCAATACCAACATACTCCCAAAACACTACCTTTCACGCCACTTTATCTATCGAACCCAAAGAACACTTCACCATCTGCATACGGGCAGGCAACCAACATCAACCAGAGAAGCAACCAGCACCTGACTGTCATACAGCGCTACAAAAAAGTCCAAAAAAGTACATAACCATTCCCAAACAACCAATGCCAAATCACCAGCAAAAAAAAAAGAAAAATAAAACATACAGCCACTCTCCACAATGCAGTCTTACCCCTTTTCAATGCACATCAAGCATCGGAGCATATCTAACCAGCACTACACAGCATCCACGAAGTAGCATGGCTTCAAACAAAGATAACCCCCACAGAGGCAACCCCTCTACAGGCATCAGACAGAATAATATGACCAAATCATCAGAACAAACAAAACACTAGATGTATACTATAGACTATTAGTACAAAACCAATAAGCCAGACAAAATACGTTACATTACCACAACCACTTTTTATGAGCAAGATATCATTAAAAGGCAAAGAGAAAATTAAAAAAAAACACAACACCTTACAATAAACAAAATTAAATAGCTCACCTGTAAATCCAGATTCATTTCCTCAATTTATAGGATCTTTGTAACTAGAAACTATATTCAAAATGATCATCCAAAGTTAAGTATCCCAAAACCAAAAAGTTTAACTGACCTTATGTGTATGTCATTTCTTTAGCTTCTTTTTAGAATCAAATGTTTTCCAAGTGTTGCTCTCAGCGTTTCTTTTGAGACTAGTGGAAGCCCATTCCATATCTTCAATTTTTTCTATTACTTTATTGTTTTTAATAAATAAAATTGCAGTATCCAAGTCTTCAAAGGTTTTTTGACCATCTTGAAAAAAGATTTTTAGTTTTGCTGGAAATAAAAGGCTAGCTTTAATTTGATGTTTCTTAAGTTCTTTGAGTAAAGGTAAAAATAATTTTCTTTTAGAGATTACAGCCTGGGAATAATCATCAAATCTAATGATTTTGTCTTTTATTTTGACTGGTGATTTTACCCAAGCTGTTTTTAATGCCAGTTCTTTGTTATGTGAAGAAAGAAATTTCACAATTACAGATCTAGTAAAATTGGACTTATTTTTAGACAGTGCCAAGGATCTATGCGCCCTTTCGACACCATATGAGAGCCTCTGGTAATTCCAAAATTTGAGGCAACCAAGAATATAGAAATTTCACCATATCTGATCCTTCAATACCTTCAGGTAAGCCAAAAATTCTTATATTACTTCTTCGAGATCTATTCTCAAGATAATCTACTTTTAATTGAAGAAAAGTATTTTTTTCAATAGAAATTCAACATTACACTCATTCTCCTTTGTTCTGATATCAGTGTCATTCATAGCACTTTCTATACATGATATCCGTTTCTTCTGTTGAGTGAGGTCTTCATGTATGATATCCATTTGCTGCGTACATTTCTCCTTAAAATTATCTATTTTCATATCCATTTTGTCTAGTTTTGATGAGAGTTCTTGTATATTAGATATTAATGATTGTAGTTCTTTTTTAAATGAAGATTCTTGAGAAGATTTGTTATGGCTCATGTTCTGTTACTGAAGATTTCTAGTAAATTTTTTCACAGGAAAATTTAATATTTAAGCAATTTTTAAAAAATATTATCCTAATATATTGTTTAAAAAATTTGTTTAGGATAAAAAAATCCAATTTTAGGATAAATAGGAATTAAAATTCCTGTCAGGAATTAATTTGAAAGACAGAGCTAGTAGAAAATGCTGCTACCTTGTGGAAATCTTGCCACACCCCCCCCCCCTTGATGGTGAGCATGTTTGAGACTTTTTAGATGAATGTGAAGTGCTGAAAGGAATGTTCATAAAAAGAGGTTATCCAATGAGCTTAGTGAATTAAATTATAATTGAAGTTGTAAATAAGTGTGAAATTGGTTACTTTCTCCCCCTCTTGAGTGGATCTCCGTTTACCTACGAGGTTAATGTTAGTGCAGGGGATTGTATACAACAGGATAATAAACGTTTTAATGAAAGGATAACAGAGGATACTGGACACTTTCAGTGCACGTTTATCATGACCTTTAATAAAAAATAGCCAGCAGATTGGTGACGTTTTATTTAAGATTTGGGCCATTTTGATATGTGACAAGGTTATTAGCAATTGTATTGGTGAAAAACCAAATGTAGTAGATCAGAAAGGAAGTGATTTGAAAGGTATTTTAGAATCTGATGTGATGGGTCAACAAAAGGGAGTAATGAAAAAATGTGGACCTTGTGCTTATTACTCATATGTTAGAAGACTTGTGTTAAGATTAATAAAATGGAGGTTAGGTTAAATGGGAGATTTTTTTGTTACACAAAGAGGGTGGTATATTGTGTACGATGTTCAGATTGTCCTTGTTTTTATATAGGTAAAACTGAAAGAAAACTTAGAAACAGAATGTATGAACATCTTAGGGACATTAGAATAAAAAAAAAAAAAAAAGAGATGGATGCTTTGGCGAAGCATTGTTTGGAAAGACCTAGCCATTCTTTTAAATGTATCCTACTTGATGTCCTTGAATGATATGAAAGAGGTGGGGCATAGATACTTATTAGAAAAAAAGGAATGGATATGGAAGATGTTTAAATGCAGCACAATGGCCTGTTTTAAATGAATTAATTTCTACTTCTTGTCTTTTAAAGTTAAAGGCACTAGGGAGATAAATGTGTGTGTTTGGGTAAAAATAATCTTGGCTGTACATATTTATGCATAATTTAAAAAATATGAGGATTTATTTTAATACATATTTTCAATGCATTTGTAGGTTATTTAAATTGTAAAGTTAATCATACTTTCATTGTAATGGATGTATGTTGGTTTTTGAGTATGGGGCAATGTTTATTTAAGTGACGCTATGTAGAGAATAGGCTTTTTTGTGAGATTGGTTGAGCCAGGGGTGTGTGTAGCTTTTGAAATGTTTTTAATGGCTGCACTGTGCATTTGTATGCATCTGATGTAGTCTTTAAATGAGCAGGGACGAAAGTGCTAATGTATTTTTCTTATTAAATATTTGTTCTCTACTTGTGGATTAATTTGCTTTACCCGCTATTTACTAGAAGACCTGTTTTCTATTGTTTGTGGTCTCGTTTGCAGTTTACATTATAAAAAAGCATCTAAACCATCTAACACTACTTAGCATTAAATATATATCCACCAAAAACGTACTGTGTGCAGAATGACATGTAATATGCACTTTTAGTTCAAATGTAACAGAATTAGCATTAGCAATATTAACAGCAAAGCCAACATTAAAAGGAAAAGACACTAGTCAGTATGAGTAATTCTGCTTAAAATGGCTTCCAGTATAATAGGCATTACTTTATAAAAGCTGTAAAATTACATTATCCTGTTTGAATAAATTAATCTGTCATTCTAGGACTCTGGGTATTTAGAAACAATTGGTACACAGTGTTATGACTAACAGGCCAGTGAGTATCAACAAAGAAATGGAGCAAGTCAAACACAAATATGAAGACTGGGCTACTGGAGAAATGGTGTGGCAAGAAAATGACCGTCAACATGCTAATGAAAGTTATCACACATCCAAAACAAGGCCAGCCTTAGGTCAAATTGGAACTGTCTGGCCCAACAGGCCGTGCACTAAGCTATATCATGGTAATTATAACCGGTGTGGCAGAGATTTGTTTGAGGCACTACAGCAACTGGTTGTCTTGGTCCCACAGCAGTTACAAGTATCGTTAGTAGAACAGACATTTCCTGTCATGTATTATACTAGTGCATAGTCCTGTATTTTTAGTTACTGCAGCTTCACCCCTCTAGTACAACTTACAGTGATAGATGTTCATACTACCATAGAGGTTAGTTGCTGTTGATATGTGCCGAACAGGACTTTCATCCCCAAAGTGGTCAGATTAACCATCTGGTTTTGTGTACCTCTCCAATTATTGTCGTGAGAAACAAGACCAGGCTTAATTTGAAGACTGATAGAGAGGTACTGTGTTTTATTTTGTTTCTACTGCTGATATGGGTTGTGTGACTTGTTAATGAACACAATTACAGGAAATAACTGTGGAATAGTCAGTTTTGGAAGTGTACAATAGTAAGCATAAAAAATGGGTACTTTGAGGACAGAAAACTTCTGGTGACTAAGACATGACAGAATGCTACCACAGTTCAGCTGTAGGGTGGAGAAATGTAGGAGCAAACCTATTCCAGAAAAGTGAAACATGAGGTGTGTGCATTGACCGATGGGAAGCATGGGTGGATGGAAAATGATTCAGTGGTGAAAGTGTAAGAACAGCTAACAAAAAGAGTTTGACTCTTAAATGTAATAAAGGACATCATAGTTTCAAAATCACACACAAAAAAGGGATGCAGGAAGAAACTTAATACTAGAAATTTGTTGGAAAGAATTGGGGAGGAGTTTATGAAGTAGTGTATTATAGAAAACTGAAGAGACTGTATGGTTTTTGCATGTTTTCCCTACAGCCACATGGATTTCCTTATAGCATTCTGATTTCCTCCTACATGCCAAAACATGCCTAGTGACTACTCGGTTATCATTGCCTTGTAATTCTTACTGTGGCCCTTATGACATGTGGTATGGCTGGAAACGGTCTGCATACATTAGTCCACTTACCCAGTTTACCAAATAAATAAAACAACCCTTCAGAAAAAGTTACAACAGAACACTATTACATGAGCAATGCTCTCTCTGTCAGTATTATTACTGTTGAGCATTCAGAGGAAGTTTGACTAATTTGAGGTTTTGTGGACACACTGAGAATTGACTGGTTTCAGAACGCTTAAGATGATTAGAATCCTATGAAGAAAGGAGCAGATTGAAATAATGCAGGTTAGAAAAATGTCATGCTCTTTTAGAGCCAATGCTCATGTTCTTTTAGAGCCCACAGTCTTCCCACAGCCATTAACTATTATCCAACTGATTCAGTTCTCCAGTACTTCCTGACATCCAAGGACACTGGGCATAGGAGGCAAGAACTGGGAACTGTGATGAGTCAGGACATTTAATCAGGTTTCATGTTTCAAAATGAGTCTGCTTCTTAGTAATATGGTCAGCTTGGAGTGGTTTGCAGCACCTCCCAAAATGATGGGATGTGTAGAGTATTTAACTTGCAAAAATAGGTTGTTTATTTTATGTATTTAATGTTTTATGTATCGAAAGTTTATCAACCAAAGACAGCACTGATCCACCTAGAACATGTTCAGCACAGTGAAAAATAATCAAGAAACAATAAACTTCAAGCAATATCAAGGAACAGTGGTAATATAACAGCTAGCATGCAGAGTGGCAGGCCAGGATACTGCTTACCATAAATGTATACAACCATAAGTAAATATGATACAAGTATTCAAACAATAAAATCTTGGCACCAGGAAGCTAGCATGGATGGATGACTGGGGTGGGAGGTGGGTTAGCTGATGGGCTTCACCACAATGGACTAAATTGGGCCCTGCAATTGCTAAGGCTGGCCCTGATCCAAATGACTAAATTAAACACGGCAGAACAACTGAGAAAGGCATAGTGTGAAGAGCTGGGGAGCTCACCTACTCTGAACGGAAAAAGGAAGAACTCTTAACCAATTGAAATGTTGGAACCCACTAGACAGAGTCCTGAAATGCAGAGATAAAATGGCCGAAAGAACAGGTTTACATATACTAAGTTTGAGATGCCATTTCACTGAATATTCCCTTTTCTCTGAGGTATGCTGATTTCTGAGTTGGTATACATCTCATTGGATTCAGTCATAGTCCATGTGGGTGCAAATGACTAGAGGTGCACCTACCTAGGCTATATGAAAAGTGACATTGTAGAGCTCTTAGACTGTGTCACAGGCTGGTATGAGTCTAGCATTGAGAAGCATTCTACTTTCACCAAGGATGATGCCACAGTTCAGATAAAAGATGACTGACTAATAATTGGCTTAGTTTTTGATATTCCAGGGGGATACAATATTTGTCAGCATGGGAGGACATTTTTAAACCACAACCCTTTCCCAAGGATGGTCTACACGTGTCCCTCCCCTCAAGTCTTTTGGATATTAGCTAAAACATCATCCTCCCCCATTTGAGCCTTTTTTAGGCAATGCCAAATTGGCAAACCTTCCAACACAATGTAAACAAGGAAATTTAAAGATGTTACTGCTCAGTTCCAGCAGACTATATAAGAAGCTCCAATCCCCACAAGCTCTCCTCACCTTGGAGAATGCAGACATCTGTGCAGTTACCAAGACATAGTTTAAAGCTACAGAAAGTAGCCCGGCAGTGAAAGGCTTCAGTGCCTTCTACACATTTAGAACAGCAACAGTACACAGACAGGGACTAAAGGTAGAAGTGTCTTAATCTACATCAGTAACAAGCATACCTCTAGTTTGGTTAACTCATTATATCCCAGTGATGACTCCAATTGCATCTACTGACTCCTACTGATATCTCTAAGTGTCAAATACTGCTTGTTCATATTTGCATCAATAACTCCAAAACCATGCTACGTACAAGGTTTTAAAAGATTTCATCTTAAAGCTTACAAAATGGCAAACTCAACTGCATTAATATTTGACCTTTGTCTAGTGCAACTATATATATATTAATTGTTTTTATATTAATTTATATAGATATAATTTTCACATTTTTCTAAATATCTCAATAACCAAGTAACGGAGACAAAACTCCTTGGCCGCATATGAAAGCTCTCAGCAAGATGAATAAAATGGTGTTGACAGTATGTGTGTAACTTGAGTGGTTGCTGAGAAATTGTAAGTTATTTACAAAATATTACAAATGTAACAGTTACTGTAACTTATAAAATTAGATTTAATTTTGGGCTTACTTCAGGTAGGCATAAGCAGCCTGTGTGCAGTCTTTGACATGGTTGTAGGCAGCTTCTATGAATAATTCTACATAGGCTGCTGTGATATCTGGGTTTAGAGGGGCTAGCAATTTTCATTGGATATCACTTAATAAAATTTTGTTTGCCTTGGAGTAGTTTGACTGTTACAGGGTTTTCTGGAGTTGCGCAACTGATTTTTATTTCAAAGGATACTACTTTGTAGTCTGACCTTACCAGAGAGATGGTCCTCAGGGGGGAAGCATTCTTCCATATTTGTGAGTAGCATGTCCAGTGTGTTAGTACCTCTTGTAGGCGTATGCATTAACCGGTCCAGGGTGTTTGTGTTTACAAAGGAATATTTGCTTCTGAAAATCTGGGGTCTTGCAGGCTTCCCAGTTTAGAGAGGGATAACTGAAGTCCCCATGTATATGACATTTGGTTGAATAGCGTCTTCAATGGGTCTAAGTATGAGCCACAGTTTTCATAGGACATATAAGGTGATCTACAGCTTGCTAGAACAAGGTATAGAACTGTCTATGGTAATCTGGATGTGGAGGAACTCCAGTGCATCATCCTGTTTAACCCATTTACATCAATCGACGTCAGGAAGTTTGTACTGTAACTTCCAATGGACAGAGCCCAAGCCTTTTGACAGAATCAAATTATGTCCTCACACTTCAAATAAATGTTCAAATCTCTGGAATCATAGGTGTTATGAAAGAAGTATAAATGGCAAACTCTTCAGCACCAACTATTTTTAAAGTAGTAGTATTCTTTAGGTTCTAAGATAAACCAATCTGGTGAAGCCCCAAATTAAATGGGTTATATAACAAAAAAAAATGTCATACCTAGAATTAGGAAGTGTAACACCAAAAAAAGATACACTCATTAAACTGAATAGATACCAAATCCAAAAAAGCACATTTTGATGCAAAGATATCAACGCAGGCCAACAGCAACCCATAAGACCCGCTCTAGCTATGATAATGTCTGAAACCTCAAAGCCAGCAAAAAACAGTATGCTGAACTGTTGGTAAATGGAGCCACTTTCACAGAAGTGGGAAACAGAGCAAATCTTCTGGCTGACAAATTCAGCTCTAGCTTTACCCCTCTCTCACCCCCATCCACGCCCCAGGAAATACCATTCAACATAACTCCTCCAACTATCAATAGGGAGCAGGTCTAAGACGCACTCTCCAAGAATACAGCTTTGATGGGCCCTGATAAAATTCCCAGAATGCCTCCTAAATAGCCTGAAATATTACCTAAGGTAAATATTACAAAGGTGGACCATAGACAGACCCTGGAAACTACAGACCTATTTAGTCTGGCTAGTCTCATATGGAAAGAATAACCATGGAAATGATTAACAATAACAGAAAACCTTCAGATACTGCACCCAGTCCAGTTTGGTTTCATTAAAGGAAGGTCATGCCTACTGAACCTGGTGGACCACTTTGAAAAGGTCATTAAGGCAATGGATGAGGATAAAACTGGGCATACTGCCTACCTTGACCTAGATAGGGCATTTGATACAATACCCAACTCAGGCATTGTGAAAAAAAACAAACTCGCTGAATTAGTCAAACCCCTATGTAACTTGCTGGATAGCCTGCTGACTCACAGAAAGGTCCCAGTAAGTTAGGAATTGAGAGACCACCTCCACAAAGAGGTCAGTCACCAGTTGTGTTACCCGGGCTCTGTGCTGGGTCTGCTCCACAATGCATCTACTTATCTGAAGTCAAGGCTAATGTTAAGGGCCTGTGGCTTACCAAGTTTACAGATGATTGCAAACTAGGTACAATCATAGGAACCCCCCAAATATACTATTATCTTACAGAAAGGTCTAACACAGAAAAATGACTGGTACCAAAGCTACGCCTTAAAACTCAATGTTAAGAAATGCATAATAGTACCTTTTGGGAAGTTGACCATGCAGGAAAACTACCCAATTGATAAAACTCCCCTATAACTAGACACAGTAGCTAGGGATTTGGGTACTCAAAGATAGTAACTTGGCTATCGAGCAACACGTGTCTAAGATGGTAAGAAAATCATTCGTATCACTCAGCTTATAAGTTGCTTAAAGATCAAGGAACTCTTTAGCTCCCATCCTACACGCAAGGACCTGCCTAGTCACTAAGGACCCCTTCTAACTACCTTCAACCATCCTAAAGACTGGTCTCCAATGTCTGCTGTTGTGGAGTCTTTTTTCCCTGTTGCTTAAAGATCAAGGACGTATGTTCCACCCTGGTCCTAGACATTAAATTGATCTGTAATAATCATACTGTACCTCTGTAATTAGTCACAGATTGATTATTTTTTTCCCTAATATTTGCAATGTACCTAGCTTAGAATGAACCCTAGCCACTGAATCAGAAAGCCAGCAGCCAGACTCCTCTCTGTCCCTGCACCTATTTGTCTTCCCCTGGTACATTTTTACCTTCCCCCTGGCTCCATTTCTCTGTATCACCTCTAACACTTTTATGGATAGTTGCAATTTGCTCCCTGCCCACTAGGTGGCACTCTAATCCAGCCTTGGCTTACAACCCTTCCTCTACTTCATCTTTTCCTGATTCCTATCACTATTTCCACCCCCTTTCCTAGTTGCTAAACTTCCTGGGTCCTCTCACTCCCCTTCTCATCTCTTCTCCCTCCTTCATACTATTTTTCTCTCTTTTAGCTCCCCCACTCCACCATCCTTTGCTCCTGTTAACTTCCTTACCACCATCTACTTACCTGTGACCAATTTCTCTGCTTCAGGCATTGCATCCTCTGTCTCTGTAAACTTTTTAGCTGCTGTGATCTGCTCCGTTCACCCTATGGGCTCACTCCGCTCCCCTACCCTACCCCCAATTCCCACCCACCCCCAGTGATCCTAACTTTATACTTCTGTAAACACCCCCCCTCTATATAACACCCTATCCCTTACTTCTTCTACTTAACAGCCCCACCCCCTACCTCTACAAGTTCTTAATTATTTACCTCATCAGGTACTATCTCTTCAGCACTTATTATTATACAGCCTCTCCCCTTCCATTTCACCTTTATATAGCCCCGCTCTTACTATTCACCTTTATTTCACTCTATTGCTCACCACTTTTATATACTCCCTTAGCCTCTTATAACACCCTCTTCCTCCCCCATCCTCTCTTTACTTTCCTCACTTCTCCCCTCAACATATCCCAAAACCTTATCTACACATCACTATGACCCCTTCACACAAGGATACATACATAAACCTACTACTCCTAACTACTACTCTTGCTTGTCTTACTAGAACATATACATTAACCTTCTTTGAACATGCTGACCTTCCTGGACAACACCACCCCTACCAGCAAACCCTACCCATCTCCCATATAAACTTACTCAGCCACAGTAACATAACCTCCACCTCTATGTATATACTTCCTAAGCATCATAGATGTACCCATTTGGCTTACTTCCATATCAGAAAAACCCTAAACAATCACTATAAACTTCTTAAGGCTATTCAACTACCTCAAAAACACCCACTACTAGATGGTGATGTTCATCCAAACCCTGGCCCTCATACTGTTATTCCCACTAACCACTACAACCCAACCCCTCCTACTATCACTCTCTCTAATAGATCACCCAACTCCCTTTTGATAGCTCACCTTAACATCCGCAGAATCAACAATAAAATTTCCCACTTACATGCACTCTTAGATGTGCACTCATTCAATATTCTCTGTATTACAGAGACATGGCTAAAGCCCTCAACTCTGGACCAGGAAATTACCCATCCCAGATATAATATCCGGAGATGTGACCGCAATAAAAAGGGCGGAGGAGTAGCCATTTTATACAAATCTGAACTCCAAATCTTACCTCTCAATATGCCCCTACCCTCAGATTCAAATGCTGAAACCCTCAGTATAAAACTCCAAATTAACAACTCAAAATCTATCTATATAATTTGCACATATGTTCCCCCTGGAAATAATATCAGCACTCTGGAAAATATTCTTAGCTACCTCTCTACAAACCTACCTCAGGAAACCATTGTCTTAGGAGACTTTAATATAGACTGGGCAACCTGTAATTCCCCTAATCCTACCAATCACATAAATCTTCACGGTTTCTCTCAAATAATAACCACTCCTACTAGAATCCATAAGCCAAGCAGTAAGGAATCCACCCTTGACTGGATACTACTCAACAGCCATGTTGATACTTATAAACCAGGAACCCTTCCTGATGACATTAGTGACCATATGCTAACCTATATTATTAAACAAAAAGTTCATAACCCTAACACTAATACTTTTAAAACTTCCCATTCCAAAAAAACACTTTAACCCAGTCAGTTTCCAAAATGAACTAAAAGTATGTGACTGGTCACCTTTGCTTCATCTTCAACTTGATGAAGCAGTGACCTATTTCAGTACCAGATTCCTTCAAATCCTAGATTTTCATGCCCCATATCACACTTCCCGAATAAGGACCAAAACCACCCCCTGGCTCTCAAAACTAACCAAACAAAAGATCCTCCTCAGAAATAAAATCTAGGCCAAATGGAGAGCCACAAAAAACCCATCAGATCACCTCCACTTCAAACAATTAAGAAATGCCACCAAAAAACAAATTCTCCAAGACAAAAAAGAATATTACCTTCACCTCCAACAAACCCACCAACAAAAACCACAAAGATTCTGGTCTGGCATAAACAATCTTCTTAAGCCAGGCCACTCTACAACAACTGCCCCCCTCAGGCTTCAACCATAATAATGCCAACCAGATTCCAGTAGTTTAATAACTACTTTACCAAAGCCGTTCTAACCCTAGCTAATACTTTGCCACCTGTCACCTCTTCCCAGTTAGACACCACTAATACTCCCATCTCCTACCTTTCATATAAAACCAGTACCCACATCCTTCATATGCAACCTCCTCTTAAAACTTAAGCCCTGCACCCCTTCTGCTGATTGTCTTCCTGTTGAATTCCTGCAAATTGCAGCTAAAGCCATTGCCTATCCCATCTCCATACTTATAAGAACAATCTCAGAAAGCAAAATCCCATTCATATGGAAAGTATCACATATCATCCCTCTACACAAAGGTGGCCCATCTACTGAACTTTCCAACTTTCACCCCATTGCCTTACTCTCTCCAATAGCTAAAATAATGGAGAAATGCATTCACAGACAGCTACTTGACCACCTTCTCCAGAATAACTTACTTGCAAGCTGCCAACATGGTTTTAGACCATTCCATAGCACAACTGCCCTGCTATCCTTCTCTGACACCATAAACAAAAACCAAAACAATAACACATTTTCATCTACACTTTTCATTGACCTTTCAAAGGCCTTCGATATGGTGAATCATAACTTGCTTATTGACATACTACAGGTCCAATCACTTGATGCACAGGTATTACAATGGTTTAAATCCTATCTGGAAAACCGACACCAAGCCATACACTGGAATAATAATCTTTCCACACCACTCCCTGTGAACATAGGAGTACCTCAAGGCTCGATTTTAGGTCCTCTTCTCTTTTCTATTTATAAATAACCTACACACCACAATTCCACAAGCCACCTGCATACAACATGCAGATGATTATACCTTAATTTGTTCAGCCAAGTCCATAACCTCTCTCCAGTCAATCACCCAATCCGTATTTAACAGTGCTGAAAACTGGTTCTTGCAACATGGTCTCCTACTGAACCCCAAAAAAACTAAATTATTGCTCTTTGCTCCTACTCTTAAGTCATCTCAACTGTACTTCACTGTAACCTCTAACAATGGTACTAACATATCCCCTGACACTACTACCAGTCTACTGGGAGTAACAATTGATAACCACCTTAGCTATGACCACCATATTAACTCTATAATAAAGTCTGTTAACAAAAAACTTGGCACTCTTTACAGAATCAAACCCTTCCTAACCCCTTCTGCCAGGATAACCATTTCCCAGACCCATCTGATTTCTACCCTATTCTATGCCTCTGCAATATATACTAATCTTTTTAAAAGCAACCTCTCCAAACTCTCAGCATGTTACAAAAAAAATAACCAGATTTGCCACTGGCACCCCCTTTAGAACCCACCATTGTCACAACATCAAACAACTGGGATGATTAGAACTGCAGAACCAACTGCTATGCCAACAACTTGTCATCACCCATAAGATTCTCTATCATCCTAACAATACCCCAATCCTCAATCTGATCACCCCCTACAAAAATCTTACTACACTTCGATCAGCTAATAAGCTACTAGTTTCCACTATTAAATCCAACAACAAAGCAGGGGACTCTCTTTTCTCCAACACGATAGGAAAAAGTTGGAACCAGCTTCCTAATGAACTTACCACCCTCACTCCCACTCTTCTTTTCAAAACCCTGCTTAAAGAATACCTTAAAACTCAATGGCTCTGTCCCGGCTCTAACCCTGACTAACACCTCCTTCTCTTGCTGCTCTCTCTATTCTCCTGATCTACTGCACTATCAGTCCTTGTAGTTATGAAAGTATATTAGTCAATAATTTTATTAATTATCTCTCAAATGCTCACTAAATGTATTTTGTTTTAGTATATCCTACTATACTGCTTTGTTTCAAGTCTAACTGAACCTCAATTATAAACCATCTACTGTATTTCTGTCAACTATTACTATATATATAATATTGATTGTCTGTGCCTTTGCTTGGAGCTTTTCTCCCCGGGCCTCTACTGAAAATGGACATATATCCAGCTAGACTAGCCCAGTCAACAAATGTAAAATAAAATAAATAAAAATAAGTAAGGGCATGGCATCATATTAAAGGAAGTCATCGTGTAAGTAAGGGCATGGCATCACGTTAAAGGGAAGTCATTGTGCCACTGCACACAGCCCTCATCAGATTCATCATTGAATAGAACACCTCCTTTGGTATGTACCGACCAGGCACATGCAACAACTTGAATGTCCACAGACATTCAAACAGAATATAGTGCATAAACAAATGTCCTCTGCAGATCACATCAAAGCCCTATCTCTATACTCTGTTTCCTACAAACTGCTGAGAGGCTGTTTTTGCCTGGCATACAAGGCATCCTTAGATCCCACTCTGATGGGCCTTTTGCATATTCACAAAATGAACAGCAACAGAATAATAGGTCTAAAGATTTAAAATTTGCTCATGACCTAAATACGACATGTTGGAGGGACAAGTATGCATCTCAGAGAATCCACATTCTTTGGAATAGGCTTCTCATCCATGTGAAGCACAGCCCTTCCCTAACCCTAATACAAGTGCAACCTGGACCAGTAACTGGAAAAATCTGAAATTCACCCCATTCAGATACCCACGTCTCTGGAGAGAGGAAGCCCTTACTAAAATACAGTACCTTAAGATAACCTCTAAGGCACAATAATCCATGGGATACATATGGGTTGCATGGCAAGGCTTATAAAGGTCCTGGTGGTCATTAGTGTGATATACACCTATGAACATGTATCACTCTTCTCTAACCCAGGGCACACACACTGGTACATCCCAATTATCCAAATAGTATAGAGGTACACACATTCCTTGTACTGCGGACTGTTTCAGCTGCAATCCCAATGTACCTGGAGAATAAGATATGTAGATATGTTCTGTTGAATAAACGTTTACATGGGTGGTCAGTGTACAATAGTAAATGAACAAGCAGGAACTAACCTGTTGCATCCCCTACAGATATTTGGGTAGATGTCAGACTCAGCTCCCACAGCCAAGCCAGGAGGAGGATTCTCTCATCTGCCCCACACAGATATATCAGAAATTCTTCCACTTCTGGGAGATGCTGGTTCCTGTCCTGTGGTAGACCGACCTCTGGCAATATCCTGTACCTTGGTCTTACCATGCAATATCATATTGGTGATCCTGTGATTCATCTGTACTACTGTCCTATTAGGCTTGCCCACAACAGAGATGTCCTGCACCACATTAAACTATAACTGGTCCACAAAATCCTTGTCTGCCTTACCAGTGTCAGAGAGGTTTTATATGTCATGCGTACACAGGGACTGCAGTAACACCTGTCTCCAATGTAGTGAAAGTCTCCAGCCTTGCTGTTCTCAAATGACAAGATGTGTGCAAGTGTTGAATGGGTATCCATGACCATGCTTGGCAGACACCTATATCTCAGCAGTGTCCTCCTATCTTCACTTGGAGTCCAGATATCTGTCTGCTAATGTACTGTCACTGTTCACACCCTATGCCATACCAATAGCAGCAATGGGTGCGTTAGTACTGCTCACCTTCTGACAGTCCTAATAGCAAATTGTGTAACCTATGTACAAGTATGCCTCTTTCATTATAGCATTTCATGCTGTATGTGTGCATATGCTAGTGTCGTCTCCCCAGTTGGACAGTAACCTGCCCTTGTGCTAAGTTACCCACTCCATTCTCCACTGATCATGTTTCTGTTCTTTCCATGTACCCATGTTTGTACTCTGCAGTCCTGAGGTACATTACTAGTTGTCTTGTCTGTTTTCAGTATGACTATATGGCAGCACAACCTCTTATCCATAACATTTCGATTCCTAGGCTTCTTGCAGTACTGTGATCCTGCAAATGGTGATCAAGCTAAAACAGGCCTCATACTGAGGTGTACAAAACAATGTAGAAGTTAGAATGATGGACTCTGAACTGCTACAAGTTAACACCCAGAGTCAGCACCATCGTATGCCATCCCAGGAGGTCAAGTGCAAAGAAAGCTCCTGCACAGCCAATGTGATGCTGTTAGTGCCACCTGTCTGCACTAGTGATGCTCTGCATCACACTGCCCTGCTGTCTGACAATGCGTGTTATCTGGTGTCCATAGCATGCAGCATTTTTCTCCTTGTCCTAATCTGTTGAGTGGACATGCATGCCTCAGGAGTTGGGTTCAGCAAGATTCCTGCCTGAAGTGGCCATGGGATTAAAATCTCTACATCCTGCAAAGGGATTACAGAGCATGCCTGCTGAGCCACTGTGATGGCCCAGCCCCATGCGTAAAACTGATGCCTCCTGCCAGTGAACACAACTGACATCATCCATTCTGTTAAAATAGTGTTTAATCTTGTTAAACATAGACATAGTGACCTGCAGAGGTGTCACCTCAACCTGCTCTGCCAGTGGGAGGTAGAGGCTGTGGTGGGAAGAGAACCTGCCTTCTCTACAGTAAGTACTGTGTACAGGGTTTTGCATGTTTTTGTCTGAATATTGTCGGTTGCTGTCCTTGTCTTCTGTTGGCATGGGCAAATTCTTTTTTTTTTTCAAATCTTTATTTTGTTTTTTTTAAACAAAATGTTAGATAAAATATACAATAAAAGATGTTATATTACATTAAAAATAAACCATTTACAAAGCTAGATAAAGCCATTATACATTCTAGTAATAAACAAGTACACTTAAAGTTTGTTTTCTCAGTATGGAGATTGTTGAGAAAAATTAACGAACATATGAGAAACTGGACAATGTTAACAGTTAAAATACAATGTTGTTCATTGCACAGTCAGAATGCACTGATTATCTGTAAAATGTCAAAATATAGAAAAAAAAAACATCTTAGATATACAATTATTTACAGAAAGTGCTACAGTATAATATTAAGATTTTAATTATATTTATCACAAATTTGATAGTTATTATTGTACTTGCAGTATATATATAGGTATCTATTAGCGAACACAACGTAATAAGGCTCTGGTGAGGAGAAACTGATGATAGTAATTATACAGGACAATAAGCATAAGAAGCCATTCTTTGCTATGCCATGCAATCAAGAGTATTACTCCAGGAGCAGAGGTATTTCAAACGTTTATTAAGAGCATTAGTAGTTACTTTGAGATAAAATATACTTGGATGCCATGTTCTTAAATTTATTCCAGTCTAGCTTAGAGCGATCTAGCCAGTTTTGTGTAACAGAGTTTGATTAACATGAAAAGATTAATCGGTATCCTAATTTCAGTAGTGGGTATGGCCATATGACCTATACGAAGAATAGCAAATTCCCAGGAGAGAGTGGATTTATCATAGCCCATTTTTGTAAGTTTGATCCTTAGGGCATTCCATAGATTCTGTGCATATTTACAGTACCATAAGATGTGCAAGAGGTCAGCTGTAGCTGAGGGGCAAAAGGGGCAGAAGGATGAAGTGTTAGGAAAAAAAGTGTTTAAGCATTCTGGAGTGTAGTAAGCATGATTATTAATCATTAATTGGGTATATAATAGCTTCTTGAAAGGGGCAAACCTGTTCATGTTGTTAATTGCTTGGGAGTGATGGGCATCTGTTCAGGGCTTTTGCTGCTCCAATATTGTGCAAAGATGATGGAGGATTGATATTTAATTGTAGAGATTAATTTGCAAATTCTACTGATTACTACATGGGCTTGGGTAAATTCTTCTGACTACTGCATGTTTTATATTTTGCAGCACCACAGGAGATTGCCTTAAAACAGGAGGCCTCACTAAGGAGATGTAACAGAGTTTCATGCAGTGAGGTAATTGTAGTATATAGTTTGTCTAAAACCGAAATCCAAGAGGTCCTACATATTTATTTGTTTGTATTTTTTCTTCTAAATTATGATTTGTTCTTTCTTTCTACATGATCACTTGTGCTGCAGGATATGTTGTGGGTCTGCACAAGTCAATCTACCTGTTGCTAGGTCATCAGCAGGTCACCAGGCCTGTCTCACTGTAGTGGAGGTGAAAGCCACTCTGGGGAAGATGATCTGGAGGGCTTGCTGGTGGCCTCTGTGGAAACCTCTCAGGAGAGGGGAGCATAGGCTCCTACCCTCCACAACTGTGGCCCAGAGGGGACCCTGGGACATCTGCATTAGGTGTAGCACCTCATCACATCTGACATGAGCCTGCAGTTGGACTCATGTATGGAGATCCTGAAGTGTCTCCTTGTTCAGATGATAGTCACATGACTGGCCAGACCCATCGATCAGGCCACCATAGGCAGGGCCTGTACATGTCAGGTCATGAAGGTGACTGACATCTGGGTGGGTTCTCCTCTGTGCTGACAGGCTGTCAGACAGGCTCTCTTGTATTCAACTCTATTCCCCCATCATGGTTTTCCCTATACTCAGTTTGCAGTGTAATCCTTCCAGTCATCAACTATTCTACCAGTCAATCTGTGCCTCTCCACCGTCACCCTCGCACTTTGCGTCTATACCTCACCTGTCTCTCTCCTCTCTCTGTTACATTTGCCTGCCCTTGCTACATTGCCTATTCTCTCCTTCCACCCTGCACATCTTCCTAGTTAGCATCCCCCTCTCACTTTCTTCTTAAACAATTGGAAAATGAGCACCAGCTCCACAAAAAAAAAAAAAAAAAAAAAAAATTAAAAGTCTTCAAGTTACCCTTGTGTGCATTCCTGTGGATGCTCTTTCCTTGTTTTAGGCTTTCCTAGCATCTCTTTTCTCCTCAGTTATATAACTGAGTTGGCTCTTTGCTGTGCTGGCCCTCTTGTGGCCCACCAAATGTCAGAGTCGGATCCAGCATTAGGTGATCTAGGCAGTTGCCTAGGGCCCAGTGGCTTCAACAACTTTTTAATTAATTAAAAATTACACATTTCTTTATTTAACCCTGGGTCTTCTCCTTTAAGAAGGACCATGCGTGGCTGTTTCTTTGATACGATGCACACCAATAAGGATGTATACACATTCTGCACTTTCTGCTGTGCAAGAGAGACGTACAGAATTTAAACTAGCCATTCCATTCATTGTTGTACGAGAGAGAAACTAGCTAACTGGTGTGTTTGTGTGTGTGTGTGTGTGTGTGTGTGTGTGTGTGTGTGTGTGTGTGTGTGTGTGTGTGTGTGTGTGTGTGTGTGTGTGTGTGTGTGTAGATATAATGTCCAAGCTAAAGTGGGCAGGTTAGTGAATTAACTTGCTTTGGCTCAAACCCTGTACCTTGGTTGTAGGAGACAATAGCCTGACTCCTCTACACCAACTATCAGACTGCTTAAGGAATTGTGAATTTCAGTGCATTTCCAAGGAATTGTGAATTTTAAGGGAAGAGGTTTAGTGTTGCTGATGCCGTCCATTTTCAATATGTAACTGTTTTGTTTAGCAAACAGTAGTCCGTGTTTGTGCTACAGAATTTGAAAGCAGTGTTAGTAGCATGACTGGTAGCATACTTGCCTTTGGTGCAGAAGGCTGTAAGTTCTACTACCACACCAGGCTGTAAGTTCTACTACCACACCATGTAAAAGGACTGCTGACACTGGGGTGCACCTTAGCAGGGATGGGGGTACCATACTCCTGAATGTGTCCTCCCTTGAATGAGATGCCTAGCAACTATGAACTTGTCAGTTTGTCATCCATTCCCTATTACAATATCACCAGGTTACATGAAAGGCAAAGTGAGGTAGCGTACTTCAGGCTAAGCTTTTTTTTTTTTAGATTTTTTTTTTAATCTAACATATGCAATTAATTCTTCAGGCAGTAGGTACCAAATTTCTAGATGAAACACTGAAATGTAAAGTTGCTTGCTAGTAGCAACCTCTTCATAAGTTAAAGATTTCTTTAGTCTAGAATTATTCAGATGACTTTTACTTCTGCAGAGACTGTGCATACGGACTGCTATTGTTGTATTACAATAACATAGGTTTGAGCGGCCTTTTATGGTTGAAATGTTCTGAAATGGGTAGTTTTGTCATTATTGGTTCATACATTTTGTTTCAATGTTTATTGGAAACAATGCTCAAAACTACAAGTTTAAAACACATTCCAACAAATGGTGCTGTATTATACAAGGAATATAATTTAATAATATTAGGAAGGTGAATTAAAGAACACATGGCATGTATACATGTTCCTAAAATGTATGCAAGGAGCCTATGGTTTGAAAATATTCCAAAGATAAACTTAATTCTTTGAATGTGGGTTTCAGTGCCGTTTCAAGGGCAGAGAAGTCTACTGTTCATGCCAAGTTTGTTTTCATTCTGAGACTGTATTGTTTATTTAGCAAAAAGGCTATCAGTGTTTGTACTATAACATTTGAAATAAAAAGTTTTACATTAATTTCAAATATATGTAATCATTTTAGAAGTAAAGAAAAAAATAGCATGCAAACTGACAGGTTTGAAGAGTATTTATGGTAAATGGGAGAAATAGCCAAGAATGGAACACTGGAATGGCTAGGGGGGGGGGGGGCTCAACTCAGATCCATTACTCTGCCTAGGGCCCTATTTGACTTGGCTCTGACAACAGTGCCCATGTTGCATGCAGCATTGAGGTGCTTTTATTGTGCATGAAAAAAAGCTTAGCCTTGAGTACACTACCTCACTTTGCCTTTCATGTAGGTCATGTGACCAACCACAGCACGCCCAGTTCATTAATGGTCAGTAGTGTGACTGCTGGCATTACAACTGTAAACATTTACTATGCAGCCCTTTCCACAGTATGCTGGTATTGTGCCGGTCCTACCACATATCTAGAACTGTCCAGAATTTTACAGAATATCCAGATTTTTAACTCACATTTTTGTCCCATTCCTCAAAGTTTGCGGTTTTCTGGGAAATCATTGAAGAGTGACATCACTGAATAAATGACAAATTGAGTTTCAAACTTCATATTCTTCAGAAAAATGTGTGCTAATGCAAAATATGTTAATCAAGCAACTTTCTAAATTTTTGACAGCAATACTTAAAACCTGCCCCTGATTTTGAGCCTTTGTCCAGATTAATTGCTCATAGAGGTTGATAGGTTTGCTTAGTATCAGACCATGTCACACAAACATCTGTGGTACTTGGCACATTGTTGTGATGCTGCGAATCTTTCTGAATACCTTCCACTACGTTTATAATATTTTATTAATCCTAAATTCTTAACTTTATTTCCATATCAAAGTCACTTCCAGATGACAAACTCTCTCTGCCTGAATGCTTTACCATTGAAATTAGTTTTGGGAAACCATCTGTCTTTAAAAGTCAGGCTTTTAGTACAGATTTTTCTTTTGACCTTTCTTATAGAGATGCCAGAGGTAATCCTTGATGAATAGAAAACAGGATTACTGAAGAACACAAAAAATGGAAAAGACTTGATCAAAACTGTTGAAGTAGAAAGAACCTTGGCAGAACTGTCTACTCTCAGCTGAATATTTTGTGTAAAAACATGATGCTTCTTTTAACAAATTATGCCCATCAGATCTACAAGGCAAAATGAGGACAAAGTTTTGCTCGTCTTGAGTACTCATGACTTCTGTTTCACTTTAAGTTGATTTACTCAAGACACTCACATGACATTAAGTAGAAAATTATCTGTGAATGAATGTTCCCAATGGGAAATAACTAACACTTCATCCCACTAATAAGTTCAGTTACAGCAACATTTCACTTAATATGCAAAAATGTAAAGTCAACCATTTTTAAGGAATATGGTGGAAATAATGACATTATAAAGGGCAACTTCTTAACTGTCAACAATTTTCTTTACAGTCATAATGCTGTGCATAACATTTTAAAGAACATTAACAGCAAAGTTAGGCATTTTGGATCTTCGATCTTTTACATCAGTGTCCCCTTTTATACACCGCAAATGAGACAATTTAACTAATCTAGAGACAAGAGAACTTATTTATTAGAAATTCAAGAAAGTTGTGTATAGTTACAGGTTATAATCCCCAAATGTCAATTGTCTTTAGACTGTTTGAAGTAATTTACACATTGTGTTCAAAGCATTCTGATGGAAAGCAATGAAGAACCACCTACCAGTTAGGATTACTTTTCTTTGTGAAATTTCATAATGGAAACAATGGAGTTCAGTGATCCTTCAGGCTCAAAAAAACAATTACCAAGAAATTCAAAAACAAATATTGCAAATGTTAGGGCAATACCAGTTTTACACTTATTAGCATAACCCATGGGAACCTGCTATAACAGTTTATGCATAATGCAGCTCTGGCATTCATGTCAACACACAGACTACAGTTAACACTGAAATATCTTGTTAAAATGTCCATTGATATGTCAATGCTGTAATACTGTAATAATGTGTTTGTGATATAATACTGCACAGAGAGTCCTACTGCTGTCCCTTTTGAAATCCTGTTATTAGCTGCTATACTGTATCAGGTTTCTATTGTGATGACTCAGAATGTTATTGTATCATCTTCATCCAATGTTTCATTCACTGCAATTTCTTATGAGCTGTACAGTCTTGTCAAAATGGGAAATAAATTTCATTAGGTATGATATCACAGAGAAAAAGCATGACTAATATTTACCTACTATTGTCGCAATACGAGAGGTTATTAATGGCAATGAGAGGCATGCAGAGCCCTCAAGTACCCCTGATTTTGCAGAAAGTCTCTAATTTTACCTCATATTTTTGCTCTATCCAAGTAAAATCTTTGATTTTCTGGTAAATCACTGAGGATTACAGTCAGTCAAAAATGCCAGAAACCAGAGTATCATATTTATGCGCCTTGATGCAAAATCTGTTGGTCTATTAATTTCCTAAGTGAATTACATTTTTAAAAACTATCCCTAACTTTGGGCCTTTGTCTCAGATTCTTCAGCAAAGAAGTTGAGATCTACAGTGGTGTGTTTTTAATGACTTACCAAGAGTTGTCGTCTGCTGCTTACACTGAAATTTTACAATTTCCATTTCTGTTTTAGCAAATCTAATATCTGCAACAAGGTATTCATGAGAAGCAAGCTCCAACATGCAGACAAAGTAACAGAATCAAAATGGTTAATGACCACTGGCAGATATTTTTATGACAGAGCACAGAGGGGATCAAATACGAACACTTTCAATTAGGAAAAAGAGAATCACCGATATTAACTGTCATGAATAACTGAGAAAAACTTAGTTTCTTAGCATTAAATATCAGTGTAAACAGGTTAAAAAAAAGGCATACAAGTAGAAAATTTGCCCTTAAACTTGCCTAGGTGATTAACACTTCCCGGTTAAACAAAACTATTTGATGGCCATCAACAAATTACAACAAAACAAGCTTCTGCAGTTTTAACAACAAAAAAAGCACAGTTCATTCAAGCGCCTTTATGTTGCCCATTTATTCAAATGTTTTATGCCCACCACTATGGTAACAGCATTTCCCACACCTAACAGGCAACATTAAGTTTTAACTTCAGGTAGCTTCAGTCTTCTATGTCTCTCTGGCAAGATGTTTAACTTTTTCTAAAATTTAAATGTTACTCCTTATCTACCAGGCATTTCAGTGTATGCCAATCAAGCTTAATGTGATACACACATGAAGCAGCACACTGAACATAACAAACAGCTGGATGTTAGCATCAGTATTTGAAGGCAGCACTGAACATAAAAAGCTGGATGTTAGCATCAGTATTTGAAGGCAGCACTGAACATAAAAAGATGGATGTTCGCATCAGTATTTGAAGGCAGCACTGAACATAACAAAACAGCTGGATGTTAGCATCAGTATTTGAAGGCAGCCCACCTCGAACTCTGAGTGATCAACCTGCATGCAGTGGTAACAATACAATCTTCCACTTTTGAAGGTGGGAAGGTCAATTTTGGCTATGATTTTACACATGAAATAAATGAAAGGCAGCTCTCGGGACACTTTTTGTCTGATACATATACAGAGGTATTCAGGAATGAAACATTCATTGCTTTTACTAAAACTGATGCCACATTGTTTGGCATGCTCATGCAGGGTCAGCTTAATCAGAGGGATTACAAATTTTTAACAAACTATAAGCTGGTTATGGCCGGTATATTTGGCATCGCTAACATACATAAAAACATTTCTAATCCCCCATTGAGACCTATTGTAGATGCAAAAAGATCAAAACACATTATACTGCTAAGTATATTGATTATCTTGTTAAAGAATCTGTCAACACTATCCCTCAATTATGTAGGGATTCATTGCAATTCTTAGAGAAAATGAATGCTTTAAGTTTTGTTGAGAGTTGCATTTTTGGTACAATAGATGTTAACAACCTTTATTCTGTTATTCCCCACTAAGCAGGGTTAACCTGGTTTGCGGATACCCTGGTGAACCTTCACATTAGGTTCTGATATCAACACCATCACTACACTAACAGAGTTGGCACTTTAGAAAAATTTCTTGGGTGGGGTGGCTATGGGGGCAGCGTGCGCCCGCAGCTTTACAAACCTGGTTATGCCCCAATGAGACAGTGAATACATTTTAAATGGTGTTTTTTTCACAATGTTGGGCCTTTTATATGTGCTTTTTGGACAATATTTTTATTTTATGGACCGATTCTGAAAATCGATTGGTTGAATTCTGTAATTATATCAATAGTACTGTATCATTTTTAAAATCATCAGGGTCCTACAAGGAACATTTCCTACTTAGATGTGGAAATAACTAAGAATTTTTTTTGAGTATGAGGCTTTTTTGCCAATATCTATCGTAAGCCCACTTTTTATAACACATCTTCATTTCACGAACTGGTATCCTTCACATCAGAAAAAGGCTGTGGTTAAGGGCCAACTTATGAGAATAGCAAGGAGGAGCATGGATAGCCAAGTTTTCCTTAAAGAATGTGACTGTGTTCTGGACATGTTTATCAGAAAGAGACCATCCTAAAGCATTTTTAGAAAATGCTAAGGAAGAAGTCATAACAAAAAGACAGGCAGGTGTTTATAAATCCATTTTGGAGGTTAATAATAAGCCTGCTGACATCCACACAGATAATGGAGAGGTGGATAGCACAACTAGTGAAATTTTTGGGAACCCATGACGCTTAGTACAAGTTATTTATCACCACATACAACTTAGAAAGCCAAGCCATTTTAAATTGTCTTAAAAAGAATTGTAATTTTTTTTTTGATCAAGATATAATTAATAAAATTAGGGACAGAACCCACATTGGATATAAAAAAGACATACCTTAAAAAAAAAAGCATTAGAACATGATGCTGCTACCACTAATAGGAAAAAAGGCATGGCCAAGTGTGGCCGGTGTTGGTGCCCAAATATTTTAGTAGAAGACAAAGTTAGAGAAGTGTTGTATATAATATTTTTAGGTATTTCTCTTGTGAATCAAAATAGGTTCTTTGTACTGCATGCTGTAATATATGCCCAGCTTTTTACGTGGGCATAACCTCTAGGAAATTAAGAGCATTAATGAACATCACTCACATTAAGAAATGCAAGAATACAAATGCTTTATATAGACATATTGCCGAATTTCTTATGCAATCTTTTCAATTTACAATCATTGAACAGGTGGGTGAATGATCAAGGGGTTCTATTGTTGATGAACATTTGCACAAAAATGAACTGAAGTGGCAACTATCGTTGAATGCTACATGTCTCCCTGGGTTAAATGATGCATGTTCCATCACTGCACTTTTGAAAGTTAAAGCAATTGGAAGTTTGATACTTTTTTACACTGTCTTGTTCATTTTAATGTCTTGGTATTGCAGTTTTATGGCCCTTTAGTGACTTGATTTTTCATTGGTTGGTTTTAACTGGCAGGTTTTTTTTAGTTTTATATGATGTGTGAAATTGTGTTTGATTATTTGTTCTGATTAAGTTCCTATGATCAGGAACAAAAGTAGTCGACTTTTTTCTTAAATAACCAATTTTTATGTTTAACTGGTGCCATTGTCCTTTTGGCTGTTATCACATGGGATTGTAAGAATTTTACACTGAAATGCCAGACACTGAAATTCACTAACTCTCTGAAGTTATGTAAAATAAAGCCTCTTATGGTTCTGTCTAAAACAGGACTTCAGTAAAATGTCTGGGCAGTCAGAAGTACTGCTGTATCACACATGTCTAAACCTCATATTAGTAATCATACAATGAAACACTGCAGAAGATCTTTATCCAGTTAAAAAAATAAATCTGATTAAATGCAGGACACTGACTCCACCAGGCTTCAAATACTATAACCAGGATCCACTAAAGTGAGGAACCTGCTCTCTAAACATGTTTTATCTAAGTATCTTACTATACTGTTAAGCATCAAGAAACAAGCTGCCATGTCAAGTTAAGCTGTTTGCTACACGCAGTTTATTTTTTCATAATTTACACAATCCACCTTCAGATACTATTCATCTGTTCCCCTAAGCATACTTTTCAGCCTCACCCTGACTCTGTGTAACAGTTTATGGTACATGACACAAGTCTGCAAAATAAACAAAGTAAAATGCATGTTTCAGGAGAGGGTTACCTAAATGGGAACATGGTTACTCCCTTTTGTTTCTTGACTCCATTGTGAAAATATCCAGTTGTTGATTTTTGTTATGACATCTGCATTTACTTAGACGTACACAGTTTCATCCTCATTACTAACAGTTTACAAGTTTGCAAACGCAGAAATAAATGCTTTATACTTACCAAGTGAGCAATCTGATTATTCAGTTGTGCAGATTACAGCTGAATGTATACAACTGTGCAGGTAACTTACCATAATGACCAAGGGTCAAATAAATCACCGTTGCAGTAGTTCGTATTAGTGAACATTATTGCTGGGTTCCTCATCTGTACAGCCCAGCCCGTCTTTAAGAGCTCTGGTTCATTCTCCTTATGCACGATTTGATGTGTAGCAATCACTCAGCATGACTGAAAATGCCACTATGAGAGATGTACTCCTACACCAAATTAGACTTCTTGCTCCTAACCAAAAAACACTGCAATAAAAGGGCTTATATATGCTTCATTGCAGAGTGTACTATTGTCGATCTTTTTACTGAAAGATGAATGTTGTGGTTCACTTAAATACAATGTGTTGCATTGTGTGAGCTGTAGTAGTATGACTACAGAGTTGGTCTATATTAATATGGAGGACAAAATCCCCCACATGGGGGGGCAGGGGGGCTCACCTCCTGCAAAAAAAAAAAAAAAAAGATTTTTGTGTGTCTTTTTTTGTGATTTTTGAGCAACACTCTTCAGAGAGTTAACTTGACTTATTTGCCAGCTTACTGACTTGTGTTACCATGAAAGTGGGAAAACCCACACAAGGCCCAAGCTAAGAATCCTTAGGCCAAGGTATAGCAGCTAAGGTGAACCCCGGGGCAAATGGTGTCATTCCTCGGTTATAGAGAGAAACCGCTAGAAAAACGAACGCTTAGATTAATTATATTAATTCCCTTTTCCAAGGCAGTCATCCTCAGGTCTAAGACAAAAAATGGAGAGGAGGTGGAAGTAGCAATGAATTAAGGTAGACAAAGGCAGGGGACCCTACAGCAGCCCAAAAGGGGAGGATTACAGGAGTTTATATAGAGGTACAGGTGTGGGGATAGTACTGCAACTGAAACAGTGATCTATTCAAACATATACCATTATTAACATACCACATTTGTACTACAGTAATTAAGTCAATGTTGCAGTAGTCCTTACTACTAGGCCAATTCTCAAAGCCTTTGCTGAGTGGGCTGTGAATAGAGGAATGATTACTGCTTATAAATTCCAGCAAAATTGTTTAGCAAATCCTGCTCTGTCCCTAGAATGTGCATCCAGTTTGTAACAGTTGGAAAAAGTGGAGAACTGCCCAGGTGGCAGCTTCTTAACTAGATTTGGTATCTAAACCATGCATGAATGCCGGCATGGTAACTTTGGCCCTTGAACTATTAGCTTTAACTGGGCCTTTTAGCTACTTGCCCTTTCCTGAGTAGCAGAAGTAAATGCAATAAGCCACTTTGAGATGATTTGTTTGCACAATGGCTTCCACTTTTTTTTTCATTGTGGGAAATAACTAAGGTTTGTCTTTCTATAAACATTGGTCCTCTCTAGGAAGAATCTTAGCTTTCTCTGCACATTTAGGGTGTAAAGAATTCTCTCTCCCTTACTTTATTGATTAGGAAAAAAACACAGGGGGCCAGACACTCTGGTTCATTGTGAACTTTGATACTCCCTTAGGGATTCATTTGGTCCTTGGGGAAAACAAGGAAAGGCTTTGCACATAAAAGCCTGCAGTTCTGACCCTCTTCTATCTGAAGTGAGGGCTAACAACAAGGCAGCTTTCCAGATAGTACAGTTGTGTACACTTATCATAAATGTAGATGTTCAAGTGTATTCACAGTTACAGTCCCAACAGATGGGTTATCTGGCTCCTGGTACCCCTCAGTTGGCCAGAATACCAAAGGTAAATAAAAATGCCGTTGGTTGTAAAGGACGTCAGGGCATCCGATACAAAAGGAGGCAGCTGATGTCACTTCCTCAGTCTTTCTTGCCAAAACAGTCAGAAGCCCCCAGAAAAAAAACTAAGCCAAATGCCAATTTGACAAATATCCAATTCAGCCTGTACCTCAGGAAAAAAAGAATAGGAGAGGACCAAAACGGGGGAAGGAGAGAGGGAAACCACGACTGCAAGAGTGAATACACTCAAACATCTACATTTATGGTAAGTGACACAACTGCACTATGTTCATCGTGTTTCACTGCTGCAGTCCTAACAGATGGGTTGATTACCAAAGCCCAGTGAGAAGGGAGGAGGAACCAAAAGAATCAAGGGTTGGAGATAATGCCCTGCAACACAGCAGTGGCAAACCCTGCCCTGGCTCTGGAAAACAGAGATAAATTATAATGTTTTGTTAAAGTGTGAACTGAAGACCAAGTGGCAGCCTCAAAAATATCTTTAGTAGGGACACCCCTTAAAAAGGCTGCAGAAGTGGAAGCTGCTCTAGTTGAGTGGGTCCTAGCCCCTTGAGGAGGAACCTTGCCATGAAAAGAATAACAAAAGTTGATGCAATGTGCAATCCACTTGGAAATGGTTTGCTTAGAAATAGCCTTGCCCTGAGCTCCAGGGGCAAAACTGACCAATAACTGAGCTGATTTCCAATGGTCCCTAGTCCTGCCCAGGTAAAACCTGAGCTGTCTGTGCACATCAAGAGAATGCAGGATCCTTTCACCTTTATTTCGATGATTAGGAAAGAAGGTAGGAAGGTGTATTGACTGATTAACAGTCAAGCTACAAACCACCTTAGGCATAAAGGAGGGAGGGATAAGGAGGAAGAGTGAGCTTCTCTAGAGCAAAATTAAGATCCCATGCTGGGAGGTTTTAAATTACAAGCACCTCTGAGAAACATCTTCATCAATGGATGAGAGAAAATGGGCTGCTCAAAAGAACAATGAGCAGAAATGGCTGAAGAATGGAGCTTGATAGAAGAAAAGGAAAGACTACCCTGAAGCAATTCAGCCAGGTATTCCAAGATCAGAGGAAGGGTAGGCTGAAAAGAAGAATCCCCTCTAGCCTGCCTGCAATGAGAAAACCTTTCCCATTTGCCAGTGTAGGGCTTCCTAATGCTAGGCCTCCTGGCCTCCCTCAGCACATCAACCACCTGCTGGCCAAGGGAAGAAGATAAGGAAGAAGTCAAACTATGAGCCATGCTGCCAAGTGAAAGGATTGAAGACTAGGATGTAGAATAATTCCCCCTTCCTGAACCAAAAGATCTGGCTTCAGAGGAAGATGCCAAGGAGGGAATTGGGAGAGAATGAGAAGCAGCGGATACCAATGCTGTCTGGGCCAGTCCGGAGCTATGAGAATAGTCCTTGGTCATTCATCCCTGATCTTCAACAACACTCTGGGTAGAAGAGGAAGAGGAAGGAAGGTGTAAACTGATAGCAACGTCCAAGGGAAGGACAGAGCATCCACTCTCCAAGCCCTGCTGTGATGCTGTCTGGTGCAAAAGAGAGGCAGAAGGTGATTGTCCGAGGAGGAGAAAAGATCCACCCGAGGAGTGCCCCAATGTTGAATGATGCTGTAGAAAACTGTCCTGTTCAGCTACCACTCGTGAGGATCCAGGGTTTGCCTGCTCAATTGGTCTGCCAAAACATTCAGCCTTCCTGGAAGGAACTGAGCTAGGAGATGCAGGTCCAGGGATGCTGCCATGGACCAAAGATTCATGCTTTGTCTGCACAGCAAGTAAGAGTGAGTCTCTCCCTGCTTGTTGATGTACCACATGACTGTGGTATTGTCTGTTCTGACAAGGTCCCTGACTGTGGTATTGTCTGTTTTGACAAGTAAGGTCCCTGGAGAAAGAAGGTGCTTGAAGGCTAGTAAGGCTTGTTGAACTGCAATCAACTCTTAGATTTATGTGCAGATGCATCTGCTGGGCATTCCACCATCCCTGTATGCATCTGCCATCCAGGTGTGCTCCCCAGGCATAGTCCGATGCGTCTGTAGTCAGAACTTGAGTGGCAGGAGGTGTCCGAAAGGGCATGCCCTTGTTTTGTAGATGGGCTGCTGCTCACCATAGGAACTCCGTCGGCAGATATGGAAGCAGAGGGATCATCATATTCAGGTCCTGAGTGTGTTGACACCAAATGTTCTTGAGGTACCATTGCAATTTCCTCATATGCAGTCTTGCATATGGAATCATGACAATACAAGATGTCAAGAATCCCAGAGCTTGCAGGTATTTCCTTGCAGGGAGCTGGGACAGGCTTGCCAAGTACTTGAAGTAAACTGAAAGTTGTCAGCTTCTCCTGGGTGAGATACATCATCTGGGCGGCTGTGTTCAGACTCGCTCCCAGGAATGTTATCTCCTTGGATGGTACCATTTTTGATTTTTCCTCGTTGAGTGTAACCCAGGGAAGAGGGAATAGTCTTTACAAATTCCAGATCCTTTAATAGCTGCTCCTGAGAAAATGCTTGAATCAGACAGTTGTCCAAGTATGGGTAAATCTGAATTTTCTTCTGCTTGTAAAAAGCAATGACTGGGGCCAGGCACTTCATGAAGACTCTGGGAGCAGTAGATAAGCCAAAGGGCAGTGCAGAGAATTGATAATGTTACTTGCCCACTCTGAAACGAACAAACTGCTTGCAACTTTTCCTGATAGGGATGTGCAGATAAGCCTCTGAGATCCAAGGTTACCAGCCAGGAATCCTTTTCTGGCATTGCTAGCAACTGATGCAGAGTGAGCATTTTGAGCTTTGGAATTACTAGAAAAGAGTTCAGAATGGAAACATCTAGGATAGGATGCCAGGTGCCCTTTTTTTGGAACTAGAAGAAGCCTGGAAAAAAAAAACCTGGCCTACCTGCTGAGCAGGAACCGATTCTATTGCTCCCAGATGAAACAAAGATAAAATTTGTTTTTCTACATCTGCCTTTTGGTTTGTGGGAATGTCTGGGAATCTCTTGGTAGGTGGAAAGGTGTGGAAAGAAAACTTGTGCCCCAGGGACACTGTTCTGAGCACCCATTTGTCGTTTGTGATAGAGGCCCAGACATCTGAAAAAAGCGCCAACCTTCCCCCTAAAGGACTCTCCAGGCAAGCAAGAACAGGCAGAAGTTGTAAAAGGTCATTGAGTGCTTTGACTGAGATGCAGGCTTGGAGCTTCCTGCCTTAGAAGTGGAAGCCTGCCACCGCCTAGACATTTGAGGGGTAACCGTTCGTCCCCTAAAAGATTTGTAACCCCTAGTCCTGGAATGGTTCTGTCTGCTGGTATCAGGAAAGGTCCAACTCTTGGAAAGGTAATTCCTGATAAAGCGAGGGGGTTGAACTTGCAGAAAATCTTTAACAGTTTGCAAGGACTTGACCTTATCCTCCATCTTCTTAAAGCACCTCCTCAGCTTTGCTGCAAAGGTACATCCAAAAGCTTAGCCTTGACAGGTTCTGGAAGATGCTGTTCTCTGAACCAAATGTGGCTTCTAATAAGAGATCCAGTAGCTGTAGCCCTACTGGAGGCCTCAAGGATGTCAAAACCACAATGCAAAGAATGCTTATTGACCACAGTGACTGAGTTCAACAAATTCTGCATGTCTTTACTCTCTGTCAAAAGAGGTACATTTGCCATCTTAGACTTAATAGCCTCCAAGGTGTGCTGTTGGTACTTCAGAATATGAAAAAGACAATTGGTAGCCCTAATACCTAGGGTGGCAGAGGTATAAACTTTCTTACCCCACCTATCTAGGTTCCTAGATTCTCTGTCCGATGGAGCAGGATTCCTGGTAACATTGGCCTTAACCCCTTTAGGGCCCTGAGAAATAACCTCTGGATCCAATGGGTTCCTGAAAAGAAATAAATGAGAATCAGCGACTCTATAGTACCAGTCAGGTTTCCTGGGAGCAGGGGGAACCGAATTTGGAGACAAATAATTTTCCAGAAAAACATCAATAACTTCCAGCACAGGGGGAATAGCAAGAGGCTTATGCTGAGGTAAATCAAGAAACTCCCTAATCCATTTCTTAGATTGTGCATAATCCTGGCTTTCCCATTTAAAATGTTCCCTGAGGGTATTTAAAGTATCACCAAAAGAGAAATCCTCTGGAGGAGAAGCCGAAGGAATGGACCCCTCTGCATCAGAATCCTCAAAGGGAGAAAAATCCCAAGAAAATTCCTTTTCATCAGCAGAAATGCTGGAAGAAACAGATTCTGAACAGGACAAAACCCTCAGGAGAAACCTCTCTACTCCTTTTAGGAGGGTGAGGCTGAGAACCCCTGATAAGAGTTAAATCATTAGCCATTTTAACCATCTGGGATGGAGGAGAACAAGGAAATGGGGCCTGCCTTTTCACAGGCTTATGGATGGAAGATGTACCTGCAAGCTTGAAGGACTCAGGAGGCCTGGCAACTGTTGAAGAAGCAGCAGGAGTAGAAGGAAGAAGTTTGCTGTCAGATCGCAAAATGGAGGCCTCGGATCCTGGATTCAGCTTAGCAGTACCGGCTCCAACAGAAGAGGCAACTGGCAACAGGTCGGAAGACAAACTGGAGGCCAAAGGCCTAAGGGACTCAGACTCAATGAAGGCCTGCGGTTGTACATCCGCGGACTGCATAGACTGCAAAAGTGTCTCACTGGCTCCCACCTGACTGACTATCAACTTAGCTTCCTCCGAGGAATTCATTTTCTGAGGCCTGTCATGGTCTTTGTCCTTACGCTTTTTCAGAATATCTGAAGCCTGGAGACCGGCAGATGCCATACCCACAAACTTAGGCCAAACTCCGAAATGCTTATCCAAAATCTTAGCCCAACTATGGATAGTACGCGGCTTAAAGGAAGCACAAAGATTACAACTGGGAATGTTGTGATCAAGGCCTAAACAAATAATGCAATAGGAATGAAAATCTCTATGGGGAATCTGCTTTCCACAGGTAAGGCAATTATTAACTTTTTCTGACATTCGTTAAGGCGAGAAAAGAAGATCCCCAATGGGGTACTTGGCTGTAGTAGACTTCAACACTTTGCAGTCGGAATTCAACAAAGGTAAACTGCCAGCTGGCACTCGTGCATGAAAGGCTTCTGCTTTGAGCTCCGTGGCAAGGAAGACTGAGGAAGTGACGTTGGCTGCCTCCTTTTGTATCGGATGCCCTGATGTCCTTTACAATTGACGGCAACCAACATCATTTTTACTTACCTTTGGTATTCTGGCTGACTGAGGGCTACTGGGAGCCGGATAACTCATCTGTTAGGACTGCAATAGTGAAACATGAACATCAGGAATTTTACAGGTGAGGTAGCTGCTGCCTCACACGGGGCCTGTTTATGACCTTCCAGCATATAACTGATATCCCATTGAAGAAGGGGGGGGAGGTTAGTCTCTTTCTGGGTGACCTGATATGTAGGACTCTCTTGAGGAATTTTATTGTAAATAGAGTTGCTAGGGTGGGAGCCAGAGAGAAAGAGACATAGACTTTAATAAGAAGCATATTCTAATCCTGCCTTTAGCCCAGGGGCACTTCTACTTGGCTAGATCTTGGCCTCTGCCCTGGCACACACACAGACAAACCTTTTCTTCTTGGAACACAGGATCTTCTTAGTGGTTGGCTTTTATGCCTCTCTAATGATGTTAAGCAAATTTTCAAAATGTAAGCACCTGAATGGCATCAGAAATTGATCTTCCATAGTGTGATCTTGTTTGCAAATTACAGTGTCTGAGTGACCCCCTTCTTTGGGTCAGAAGGTCAACCTGGAAATTTCACCCAGCTATGTTCATTACCTGGGAAACCAGTGCTATCCGAGCCAAGATGTTAATAGGAGCACCTTGGGCCTACATACAGCTCTGGTCAGTTTACGGAGAAGGTTATCTGTTGACCAAGGGTGTTTGCAAGGGGTTCTTGACCAAAAATGGACCAGATTTCTTTCTAGGGATGCAAACAGGTTTATTTGGGAAGCATCCCATCTGTGCAGTATTCGGAGGAAACCTCCCTGTGTAGCAGCCACCTGTGAGGGTCTGCCTTTGTCCTGCTCAGCTGGTCTGCCACTGTGTTCTTATCTGAGAGGATGTAAATTCCCTTGAGTGGCATAAGTTGTACTGCCAGGTCCTGGGTGGTTATTGCTATTTGCTATATTGCAACAATATACCCATACTGGAAAACATCTTATCCTGATTCACCCTCAACATACCCTATGAAACACTCATTCTTGGAGACGTCAATATAGACTGGGCAAAACTATCTACTGACTCTCCCTTGCATAGCATTCACCTTCATGGTTTACCCCAACTCGCTTCTACAAAGCCTCAGCCTCCAGCTCTATAATAGACTGGATTCTCACCAACACCCCCCATCACTACCACCAGCCCACAACCTTATCAGACTCACTTAGTGACCATCTCCCTACCTCCATTCTAAGATACAACTCTCACACACTTAAACCCCACCTTTTCAAAGACTGCAGAAAACTATCTACGTTTAATCCTTTACAGTTTAACTCTATACTACAAAACATTGACTGGTCCATCCTTAAACAACTCCCTCTAAATGATTCTGTTAACACTTTTAACAACATTTTCCTAAATACTCTGGATTCCCTAGCTCCCTCTAGGAAGATTCAAGTGAAATCCAATCATACTCCCTTGCTTTCAAAAGAAACTAAGTCCATCATGAAACAAAGAGACAGTTTCTGGAAAGCCTGGAGCAAATCTAAACAAACACCTCTTCTACTCAAATACAAACTACGCAATCTTGCTAAAAACAGGTAATAGACAAGAAGTCATTCTATAGCTCAGGCCAGAACAAATATAACTCAAACCCTCGTAAATTCTGGACAACACTCAACAGCATCCTCTACCCTGGTAATCCCGCTAACCCCTCACCTGACCCAAACACAACTCCTGAGGAAACAGCTACCCTACTCAATTCACATTTTATCTTCTCCATACAAAATTTCCTACCCTCTCAACCTACCTCTCCCTCAGTACCTGTCCCCTCACCCACCCCCAACACTTTACCTTTTTACTTCAAGCCTGTGCCCATTTCCTACATCAAATCTCTACTGCTCAAACTCAAACCATGCTCCCCCCTCCACTGACAAATTACCTCCGACCTTCCTTAAACCCGCAGCTGACATCTCGCCTACCCAGTAACAATATTAATAAATAGATCTATGCAAGAATCTACTGTTCCTACCCTTTGGAAATCCTTCTACACTATCCCTCTCCACAAAGGAGGTAACTCCACTGACCCTTCAAACTACCGACCCATTGCCATTCTGTCCCCACTATCTAAGATACTAGAAAAATGCATCCACACTCAACTTATGGATCACCTTCTCAATCAAAACTTACTCACCCCTACCAAACATGGCTTCCGCCCCTGTCACAGTACAACTACTGCTCTACTCTCCTTCACTCACACCATTGCAGAATCTCTGGACAACAATAAACTTACTTCCTGTCTCTTTCTTGACCTCTCCAAAGCTTTTGATACAGTGTCTCGTCCACTACTACTATCTAAACTCACTAACTTTCACCTCTCCACCTCCACTGGTTTGCTAGCTATCTATCTGAAAGCAAACAATCAGTTAAATGGCTCTCTTCCCTTTCTCCTTTCTTACCTCTCTCTACTGGTGTTCCACAAGGTTCCATCTTGGGTCCCCTCTTATTCAACATCTTCACCAATGACCTTTTCACCTCATGCCATCAGTCCTCACTTATACAATATGCAGACAACTCCACAATCATTTCTACAGCCAACAACATCTCCAACCTACACTCCCTAACCCAAACAGCTCTACTTTCCACTGAACAATGGCTTTCAGAGAACTTACTGATTCTCAATCCTACTAAAACCAAACTCTTACTCTTCCTACCCCACTTTCTTAATCATCATAAATCCTCCTTTGTCATTAAGTCTTGCAATAACACAGCTATCCTACCTGACACCCACACAAAACTCCTTGGAGTCATCATCGACGACAAATTAAATTTCAACCAACACATATACCAATGTATAAAGGAAACTCATCAGAAATTAGGTCTATTATACCGAAACAAAAAATATCTCAGTCCCGAAGCTAGACTCACCCTAGGACAAGCACTCCTCCTCCCCTCACTCCTCTATGCTGCTCCAGTTCTCATAAATATCCAAAAAACTACCCTGAATAAACTCCAACAATCCTACCACAAAATAGCCAGATTCATCACCAACTCCCCAAACAACACACACCACTGCATTGCTTTGAAGTCTCTACAATGGCTAGAACTCCCACAACTACTACAGCTCTATCAATTTCACAAGTTGCACTCTATGCTCTTTAAACCATCCTACTGTCCATCCTTATCTCTCCTTGTCTCTGTCTACACCCCATCTCGACCCCTCCGCACCTCTAATCAATAATTGCTTGATATTTACCACCCAAATAAGTCAGTAGGTAAGCTACTCTACACTCTGTGGCCCAAGCATGGAACAAACTACCCCATGACATTCGCTCAATCTCACACCCCACTATTCAAAAGAAAACTAAAGACATTTACTCAGTTCCAGAATTTGCCCCTGCTATGACCCTACATAATTCTCTCCTCCCCCCACATTGGAATCACTCCATCTATACTTGTCATACTTCTGAACTCCATCCACACTAGTACAGTTACATAGCATAAAAAAAAAAAACTTGTGCTGTCATTTAACTATTGTTAATGTTTTGTTTATTGTTTTACTATTGTAATGACTAGTTTTATTTCTATTGTTTGCTGTGCTTGTATACTACTGTAGTGTTTTTTTATTGTATTATCTGGAGCTTTTCTCCTCGGGTCTCCACTGAAAATGGGACAAAATCCCAGTTGGACTAACCCGGTCAACAAATGTCAATAAATAAAATAAATAAATAAATATTCAGCAATGTTGGTACAATATGGTTGCCTCCGCCAGCTGTAGCAGTGCCACATTAAAGTGTTGTCTTTCACTACTTTTAGGGCTCCATCTCTTCACAGCTGGCTGAAGGCCCTTAAACCCTGGATGAGAGCTAGCATTGCCTTGATGCTGACGTACATTTTTTTTCTGTTGGGGTGACAATACCTCATGGACCTTGAGGTTCTGGGAGTATGCCACCTTTGCTTTACCTGATGTACTTGAAGTAATGCATTTGTTACAAGTACCTTGTACAAAAGGGAGTCTCAAGTTCAGACTGCTTTGGTTGGCCAACCATCACAGCTTCTTCCATACAAATAAAAGGATGGGGATCTGCTTATGCAGAGGGTGAGAGTGCCGGCCTCACAATGACCTCAGGTATTACTGAAATTTCTTCATATGCAGCCTACCATTGGTATCATCAGGATGGGTGAAGCCATGGCCCTAACTCCATGGCTGGGGTTAGCTTCTATTCTGCCAAGTGTAGGAAGTATTTCTGGTAACATTTTACCTAATCCTGTGGGAGAAAAGCCTGACTGACTGAGTTTGGAAGGACCCCCCCCCCAAAAAAAAAAGTGAGAGATGGCACCATGATTGACTTTTGAACACTGAGGGTGAATCCCAGGCACTGAGGAATATCCATGGCGAGTAACAGAGCTCCGAGTACTTCCTCTTGAGAGACTGTCCTAATCAGTCAGTCGATATGGGAAGATATGGATATCCTTTAGTCTGCAAAGGTCTATCACAGGTGTCAGGCACTTTGTAAAGAGTCTTGGCTGCTATGGAGAGACCAAGGGCAGTGAAATAAATTAAAAGTGTTAATGCTCTGCAAAGAATCCAAGGAATCAACTGCATTTTTTGAAAAGGGATGCGGAGATAACCTTGTACCTAACAGATGCCTATCGTCAGGCACCTGGGATCAAAAGGGGTAACCAGATTTGAAGTTTTAGTATTTTGAAAGTGGGAACCACCAAAAAGGTGTTAAGCCTTAACAGGTGTAGAAGTGGCATCCAAGTTTCTTCTTTTCTTTGGACAAGAAACAGTCTGGAGTAGAATCCTTCACCCTGTTGAAATGGGGGAGCCTGTCTATGGCTCCCTGTAAGAGAGGTCTGTGAGGATGGGAGGAATCAGTTCCCCCTGTTCCTTGGAGACCTGGGGTACTTCCAGCAGTTCTGGGAGTCTGGTTCAGTGCTGGACATACCAATCTCAGAGGATCTCGACTCTGATGCGATTCTTTTCCAGGTGCAGTGGCACAGGGAGAGCCTGCCTGCAATTTTTTGGGGGGAAGGGTGGAGATTTAGAGCAAGAAGGAACGGGTGTAATACTGACATGGTTGCTCCCTATTGGCACCGGGGCCGTGGGGGTCCCCAGCTTTTCTTTTGTTATCCTCTTGTCACCTCTTTCTAAACTGCCTTTTCTTTATTACTTCATTTATTTTTACCACTAGGCTAATAGCTATTTTCAGGGAGCCCAGAGGTGATATTTATACCACTAGGTGACATTTGGCCACGGCACAGGGGAAATTTCCCTACTCTTTCAATTGTGAAGGGGGCTGCACTTCCTGCTTCTTTTCCTGGCATGAAGGCAGCTAAGTGTCCAGTAAAGGAGCGAGAAGAGACTTGTGTTGGTGACAAAACTGTGGTTCTGTCAGTCAGAAAGCTGTTGAAAAGCGATTGGATAGTACAAACATTCAACATCTATCTCACTTTAAACCTCAGGAATTTGAAGATGCTCTTGTAAATGAAATTGCTTCTGGAGGTTTGCCTGATGAAAAACTGGATGGCTTATTGAACATAGGTGACTGCAGACAGTAGTCCGAATTTTCATGGTTGGATATGACAAACAGTTTTCAGAATGGACAGTGAGTTGGGCGGAAGAGAAAAGAGTTGTGAGCTGGATGGACTTATGGTTACAGGTAAGACACAATCTGGAAAATTGTGTGATGATGCATTTGGAGGAACACAAGTTGCTGTAAACTATTAAAAAATAGCTTATTCAGATAAAGCAGAAATAATAGCTAGATATTTTGTGAGTGATAATTTACCTTTGGGATTTGAAGCAAAAGGCATTAGATCCTTGATTCGTTTGGGGAAAAGAACATTTTGTCTCCTAACATGTGAGACTGAAGACTTGATGGAAAGATGTGTGAAAAAAGGATGGTTACCTGTGGAATGAGTTTATGTTTTCTGGGCAAAGGACTGGATTAAAACAGCGTTTGTTCACTTTATTACTGATGAAATTGAGTTGAGATGTTAAAAATTATTTTGCATTCATGTGTTATTCAGTTTCTGATATTGTGAAAGTTAAAGATGAGGGAGGTATTCGGAATGGGAGTGGGTAGTGGATATCATCTTAAAAGATGCAAAAGATGTGCTATTACCAAGTGTTGTATATGTGGATGGTAATACAGGAACAAATAGGCATATGGGAATTCCAATAAGCTGATAAATTAATGTACAAAATAAGATTTAATCAATGTAGGGAATAAGGTCATATGGAGAATAAGTGTAAAAACGAACATAGAACATTTAAAAGTAAAGGGCATTTTTGGTTTGGTTGTAAAAATAATAAATATAATGTTGAGCAGGAAGATGTAGAAAATAGTATAGTGTCAAAGCAATGAGGAGTTAGGGGAAAAGGTGTTAATGAAAAAGGATGAAGTAAAAGACTTGGATAAAAATGTTATATTTCAGGAGGATGAAGGTAACTGTACTGAGGGTGCTGAAAATAAAGAAGAAATTGAAACTGACAAGTTAGATGTTTGTAAAGGATGTTAGGTGCTGGGGTAAGAGTGAGGAAAACAAGATTTAAAAATACATCAAATATTAAAAAGAAAGGTAGGGTATAGTTTTAGATGCGTTTCAGTTAATTAAACTAAGAAAAATCTGATTTTGAGGACCATGGAATGGGTAAGGAATAAAAAATATGAAAACAAAAATTTAATATCCTTCTCAAACTTAAAAAGAATGAAATGTAATAGTTTTAGAGTGCTTTCAGGTAATGTGAATAGTACTATTAATAATGTAAGAAGGATAGAAATACTAGAATGGTGGGCTAACTGATGCAGATATTATTGCTATACAGGATGTAAGATTCTTGACAAGTGAAGAAAGACTGCAAACAAAAAATGTGGTGTGAAAAATTGTATCGAATTTAGGAAGTGAATAATGTTCTGAGTAGCTGTGCAAAAAAAATATTTATTTAATGTTGAGAAAGTTAAATGTGTATGTGAGGTGGAGAGTATATGTTTATAGAATTATAGCATTATATGCATATTCAAATGGCAAGGAAACAAGGAAAAAGAAAATCTGTTTTAGCAAATATTAGATTATGTGATGGTTAGCATGAAAATTATTAGTGCAGGGAGTTTACATTTTCTCCATAAATCATAACTGAAAAGAAAAGATGTGAAAAATACAATTGATAAAAAGTGGTAAGTTAGTAGTGTGGAATAAAAGCCATTAGTTTTACAGAAGAGGGACAACTGGATCTGAAATTTTGTACCACTGGATAGTTTGAGTACAGCAAATGGTAGTACAGTAGAGGCGTTTATTTGGATCACTTAGTAATATGGAGGGAGATGATGGAAGAAAGGGAGCACATTAAAATAGGAAAGCGAATAAAAAATAAACGAGAAATTATGGGATGAATATGGAGAGGGAGAAGCTTTGCAGTTATGAAGAGATCATATTACCATGGAAAACATTTATAAACATAGATCTAAATGGTTCCCTCTCCCTGGTTCAGTATCGGGTCCAGATGATATAAGGTATGAAATGTACAAGAAATGAAGTGATTGCCAAAAGTGTTTTGCAAATGTTTTGAAGGAATGGTTGAAAAAAAGGGTTTGTTTATGAAGATTTTTGTACTTGGATATTAAAATTCATACGGAAGATGAAAAGAATGAAATAAGAACGTGGAAACTTATTACATTAAATAATACAGATTACAAAATGTTATCAGAATAATACAGAGGAGAATGGAAGGAAGGATGAAGAACATAACAGAAGAAAGTATATATCGTATAAAGGGGAAGGATGCCAGGAATTATTACTGGTGGTCTTAGAAATTGTGGATAATATAAATAAAGAGGGAAGATGTGAAACTTATAGTAGGTGACATTACAATACAGTAAGACATGATGTTTTGTGGGATGTTACGGAAAAGTATGAAATAGGTAATAGAATAAGGTGTGTGTGTGTGTGTGTGTGTGTGTGTGTGTGTGTGTGTGTGTGTAGGTCAGCATATCAAAATAATAATAGTGAGTGTTGGTGGGGTGAATGGCTGGCCAAAGTAACAAAGTACGCATGAATTGTAGTAAGACAAAGATGTTCCATGACATTGTTTGCATTAGTAATGAATGCAATAGTGAGTGAAGTAGCTTATAAAATGAAAGATGCTAGGTAAGTGATGCAAATGGAAGTGGTAATTCCTGTAATTTTGATATATGAGATTATATAGCTGTGGTCGCTCAAAACAAAATATGGATGAGGGAGTGTTAGTTTGTCTGAAAGGATGTTTAAAGGAAATGAGAATGACCTTGAACAAAAATAAAAGTAGGGGTTTGTTGTTGGTGTGTAAACTGAAGAGATGTATTTTTCAAAGAACAAGTATCTTTATTAGGAATCAAATCTGGGAAAAATGTACGTAGTTATGAGGCAATAAAAAATGAAAGTAGTATGTCTAATGTGGAAGAACTGTAGATTAGCATTCAAGAAAAAGGTTCATTTGGTGAATTATGTTTTAATGGGGAAAGTAGCACACATCTCAAATGTTTTTATGATTCCAGCAAAATATAAAAAGTAATTGTGCAATTAGTGTTTTCTTTCATGTGGGGTTCAAGATTAGACCTAGTAAAAAGATGTGCTGTACATATGACTGAAGATGAAGTGGGATTGGGGTTATTAAACCCAGTCGTTTATTCTGCTCCTTGAAAGTTGTAGAGTATTAAAATGGGTAAATGAAGAGAATGAGAAATTAACAGTGAAAATATTTAAATACAAGTACAAAAAACTTTGAGAGATGAGAATAAAAAAAGAGATAAAGATTATATAAATGAAGAAATGAAAAGTTATCAATAAAAATATTAACATGGAAAATGTAAATTGATACAGAGTAGAATAAGAAGGATGTGTTATAATAATGTAATGAAAATATTATTATGCAAATCTATCGTACAATTTACCACAAAAAGTGATAAAAGCCATTAAGGTAAGGCAAGAATGGGAGTGTCAGTATTTTCAATGGAGACTGGTAATAAATAATTTACCAGTAAAGTGAAATATGCCATATAAAGTTGAAAGTGTGTGTTTATTTATGGGGAGGAAGAGAGACAGAGCATTTTTTTAAATGTAAGAGTGGAAAAACTCTGGAAAAAGTTGTGTGATGAAAACGTTTTGGGAATATTAATGACCTAAACAACATAGATATGAATATTATAAAAAACAAGAGTATGACAGAAATGTACATAATTTATTTTATGTAATACATGTTAATTGGAATAGAAGATTGAATGAAATTTTGTTTAATGGGAAATGGATTTTGGCTGATATATTGCAAAAAAAAAAATAGATTATGGTTGAGGAAGGAGGAGTGGGGGGGTCCAATTATTGAATAATGGTGATGATGGCATGTAGAAATATGTAGATATATACCTGTCAATATGTACATTTTGTAAATATGTTTTGTTTATGTTGTGTTAATTAATTGACCTCTAATCATTTCAATAGGTGCTGTGGGATTTTTAACATTTACCTGAACAGCTACCACCAACTCAATCAGATGGGACCTTGGTTTAACATCTCATCCAAAGGTCAACACACTCAGGAGTGTGGCACCACCCTTATGCTGCACTGCAGTGTCAACAATTGATCTGCTCCTTATGAGGCAAGAACCCACAGCCTTCTGCTCAAAAGGCGAGTGTGGTACCTATTGTACCCCTGACACTGCTAGTGTCTTTTTTAAATACCTTTATTAAATTATCACTTGCACAAACACACATTAACATAAAACAATATACATCACATATATTTTCTTTGCTAGTTTCATTAGTCCAACATTACAAAAACTTGCTCAATTCCTGCCTTCCCATATCCTCAATCCTCCTCCTGAACTTACACATGTATTGTTTCCACAGCTTCCATTTATTTGCTCCTTTTCTTTTCTAAAGATACCATTTCCAATTCTTTTATCTCTTATAATATTCAGCACATCACATACAGTCAGTGTAAATTTTGGTTTCCATTTTCTAGTATTGCTTTTTTTGGCAGCCAACAGAAATAAACTTAAGGCCTTGCTATGTCTAGGCAACTGAGATCCTGTATGCCAGCTCAAAAGAATCATTTCCTACTTACAGCCATTTGTTCACCCAGTATTTTCTGCTAGAGTACTCTGTAGGGAATTTTTAAAATCTGCCAAGGAATTGACACTCCAAAAACATATGCTCTCAGTTGCCTCTTTCTTCTCCATCAGAACTCCAACATTTGCTATCTGAGGAACAATTCTTTGAAGTCTGCTCCTTATATAAAAATATATACGCAAACACTTCCAAGCCAAGATCCTAAACCTTCTGGACATGGATGCATACCTGGGAAACGGGCATATGCCTTACCATTGTTTTCCAGTCTCCTCTGACTGGATTCTTATAATTATATATTATTTTATATGCCATACTAATTATCCCCTTTTTAACAGCTGCTTCTGTTCTAGATTCAACTAAAAACTCTACCAGAGCAGGTCTTTCACTTAAAATTCCCCTATTCTTCTTTCTTTGCCTGTACTCTGAGATCAAGCTCTGGTAGGGAAGGCAGTCTTTAGCCTGAAATCCAAATATCTTCTTGGCCCCAACCCACTCTATTACCTGTCTTGCTTGATGTATTTACTCCCAATATACTGGAGAAACCTGACAGAGGAACCAATAAATTCCAATCCACTCTTGCCTGTTTTTGTACCCCTACTTATAGTCATACCTACTGGCAAAATCTCCTTTCTCCATTTTCATATTGCTTTAATTCAGAGAATAGTTTTTACAACTTTATGAATATAACATTCTATATAGTTGTTGTTATTCTCCTTAAGGATCTGCATCCAAAATTGCACTATTTTTCACTGAACCAATTCATGTAAGGGTGCCTAATTTACAGCTATAGCCTCTGTTTTACCTTTGTTAATTTTATATCCTGAAAAGACTTGAAACTGTTTCAGAATGTTCCACAACACTGAGATGCCCTTTTCTGAATTTATCAGGTACAAAATAATATCTACAAATAAAGCCAACTTTTCTTGATTACCATACTAATTATATCATTGTATTTCTGAGTCCCTTATTTTCTTTGCCAGTGGCTCTAGATATAAAGCAAATAAAGGGGAAAGAAGACACCCCTGCCTGATTCCTCTTTTCAAACACAGGCTGTCTGCGAGGAGCCCTTCTACTTTAATTCTTGCCTCCGATCCTACATACAGCCTTCAAATTAACCTTATTATTGTATCAGGGAATACAAATGCTTCCAATGCCCTCCTCAAAATCCCAGCTTACTCTGTCAAATGCTTTCCCTGCATCAAGACAAACACTGCTGCTGTCTTATCTTTTTTTAGTGTTTTTTATCTTGTTCTTGCCTTTACCCTGCCTACTACAAAAAGGACCAGATTTAGACAGGTGGTTTCCATCATATTTGGGCATAAGAGGGTAAAATAGCTGTTTGACTCCAGCAGAATCTTGCCTTTCTTTCATCTTTCTGAAAACCTCAGACATCAGGCTGCCAAATAGCAGGTCCTTGTCTAATGAGCTATTTATGAATTGTGCCTTGATATCTAATTCCAGGGGTTGTAGTCTCAGACAGACATGCCCTGTTATAAGTGAACCTGTAGCAGCTGCTCGATGCTGCATCCCCAGCTGTACATTCACACTTAACTGACTGCCCTCCAGCTGTTTGGCTGACTTCTGGCAGTTTTGCCCTCAGGTCTGCTTCAAGTACTTCCCCACTCTTTTCTACAAAATGGCATAGGAGATCCAACAGAAACCTGGTTGTGATGGTCTGACAAGTTAATGGTCCTAAATACTAGGATGGCAGATGTATACACTTTCTTTCCATATCTGTCTACAACTCGGCTTTGTCATTAGGCAGAGACATGGGGAGCAGACACCAGCTAAGATCCTTTCTTAGGGTCCATAGACACCACAGCAGGATCTGTTACTGGAGCTTTGTACATGTACTTATGGGTGTCTTGTTGGATTTCTATTAAATATCTCTCTTTTTGTGGCAGAGGGCTGAATAGCAGGTGCCCAAGATACAGCAACAAAAGCATCCTCCAGGGACCCCAGGAAAGGAGGTATATTCATAGGCTTTGGGGCAGTCACACCCAGAAGTTCAAATATTTATTCTGCATCTGTGATGCCTCTTTGCCCTACAATTAAAAAAAAAACTCTTTCATCCTAGTGAGAACTTCAAAACAGATCTCAGAGGAAGTCAGAAGAAATTCTGTCCTCAGCATCAGGCTCATATCTCAAAGGAGAACAATTTGGGATTAGTAGCCCAGCTTTTCCTCTTCACTATTCTATGGCTCTTCATCACCAGCAGGGGTGTATTCCTTCTGGGAAGGTCCTGGGAATTGTTGGGGGGGAATCCACTAACTTCCATTTCAGACACTTCCAGACAGGGACAGAGGAAGAAAAGTGCTTAGTTTTTTGTGTCCACCTTCAAGTTCCTAAATTCTGAGTAAGGAGATTGTACCTCCATGTCAAAGCTCGTGACCTCCTCTCAAACAAGAACCATAGGGATCCCATCTTCCCCTTCTAAAATGATTACTCAGTTTCCTCAAACTGGCCATCCATTACAGTGCCCAGAACTATCTGTTTAAATGTGCTATGGTCCTCAACCATGGCAGCACCCAAGAAGCCACATCAGAGGGTTGTGAAGTGGTTGACATCTGGTCTTGGGGGTTGCAAATATGCTTCACCAGAACCGGTAGCTTCAGACAGATCAGGGGCATTGGATGCCTGATCTGCACCTTCTAAGTCCTTGTTTTCTTTGTCTTCATGCTTCTTTTTAAGTTAAAATACTGAAGACAAGGACAGTCTCAAAGAATGAAGCCATGGCTTGTGTGGGTAGCATAATGGTTGAAGTCTTCACCTCATAGACAAAAGGCACAAGGTTCGATTCTGATCTTTGGTTACGGACTAGGCTTAAAATGGCCCCTTAAGGGCAGTTAGCCTAGTATGCACCTATGGCCAAGTAAACTAAGGCTTTCCATCATCTACAAACAAGGACTGGATGAGAGAGTGTAGCCTACTCATCTAACACGTTTGAGCAAAACCCCCAAGCAGATGTTGAACTATGGATATTGTGCTCCACTCTTAAGCAGAGAGCATAGAGGGTGTGGTACTCTTTATAGGGGTTCTGCCTAACACAGTCATGTTTACCCTTTCTCTTTCTACACTACTTAATGTCAAAACCCAATACAACAATAAAAGGACAAAGAAAAAAGAGAAAAAAAAAAGGTTCCTCATTGGGGTATCTGTCTGCCGGAGCTCTGAAGCTAGTTGATTTGTTGGATGGCAAAGAACTGAATGCGATGCTAACACAGACATGTCTACATTAACAAAATGCATCATTAATATGCAGAAGACCATCTTGTAATGGCACATTCAGATGTGCTGAGAGACAGAAGAATGCCAAGCACAATGGGAAGGAACCGAGCTCTTGAAGGCTAATGGGATGGACAGAACACCAGGCAGTGAAGTCCCAGTAGTAAGGATTACTGCAACAATGATCTAATGAAGCACATTTCCATTTACTCTGCCTAGATCTGCTAGTGTTCTATAGTTTTTTCCTGATGCACTTAGTTCCAGACAAGGTAAAGCCCTGGCTGTCCAACAAACGTATCTTTTACTTCTGCACTCAACAGCATATTTCTAAATCTTTGCATAATATTGCTAGGATATGTCTATGTTAAGGTCAAATTTGCTACCCTCTGGAAAGAGTCCCATTTCAGGTGGCAGAAGACAGGGGACAGACCACCTTATTCCGAGTACCCAGTGATGTGAGATTTACCAGGTAAGCCATCAGTCAGTTCAGATGCCTATTGCTATGCATCTTTTGGGCACCATCAGCACATCTTCATGTAGCAGCATCTTGCAGAACTGAGATACCTGACTGTCACTCATGCTGCTAAAACTATCGCTGCAACACCATCAGCAGACACCAGAACACCATGCCACTCATTTCAGGAAAAGAAATTCTCTTAACAAAACAGAAGTTCTCATCTTACAGGTCTTTCTAATATTCCAGACCCTATGTAACATTACCAGCCTTAAGTAAACTGCTCAGCAACACAATTGCTAAAATGATTGTTAAAGAAAACAGTGCCTATTAACTAAGACTCAGACTTCACTTTAATTGTGCTCTTATTTCAGTGACATTTATAAATTGCAACTCCATGCAAAATGCAACAAAATATGTGAACTGTGCAGTTTAAGAATGCGATTAAAATACAACATTCAACTACAACATTTGAGAAAAAGAAAAATGAAGTGCTCATGTTCATAAAACTCTGGAAGCTGCCACTCTTCTAACCATCTGACATCTAATTGTGTTCAAGGACATGCTGAAATGACATGCATCATCATGCCAAGTTATGATGGTCTTAAGGAAAATTTATGAAGGTTTATGACAACCTGGAAGCCACTGTGGACAGACAGTGAAGCAGACAGAAAAGTCCACGTGCATAAATCCATAGCATTACCTGATTAAAACTGGGTTTCTTGTTGAGATCTGCCCCTGCAAAGTGTCCATTATGTTTTCTTGTGAATAGATCTGTAAGGGGGAGTTAAACTGCGCATGCAGTACTTTGATCCCAGGAACATCCACCTCCACGGGGCTGTTAAGGCGACACTGAGCAACCTGTTTCAGCTCTTCAGGACCTACTCTCATTTGGCTTGGAAAGGAGGGTGTGCTGTGCCTCCTTGAAATAGCAGACAAAGAGTGTGACTGCAAAGGGTCATAGACAGATGCAAAAGGAGCTTGGAAGGAAGCAGTGGGAGAGAGAGAGCTGCAGTTTCAGTTTTAATAGTTTAAGAGTAATGTCAAGATTTTAAAGCAAGCAATGGCAAAATAAAAGGGAAGAAAGAAATAAAGAATGAACATTAATAAGGAAGGCAGTAACCAAATACCAGCAATACATCAGGCAGATTGAACTTTATTAGGTAAATAAGAAAGAAGACAAACACACCTACATAGCCAACTATGTGTACTTAACAGTACAAAAGTATTTGTTTGGTGGTTTTAGGTACAGTATATTATAGTCACAAAATCTACATTTAACTAGGGAAGAAGTTTCTCACAAAATGCCTTGGGAAAGCAGAAGGTATCTGTATGTTTACACAAAGTTACTACTGAAACACACTACTGTCATTCTGCAAATCCCAGAAGAAATGCAAATCCCAGAAGAAATGCACAATTTACCAGACAACATTCTAGAAATCAAAGCAAACTGCTTCTTACATACATCTGCTCTGGCTTTTTACTTTTTTAATTATGGCTGCAAATCCCAGAAGAAATGCACAATTTACCAGACAACATTCTAGAAATCAAAGCAAACTGCTTCTTACATACATCTGCTCTGGCTTTTTACTTTTTTAATTATGGCCTTCTATCTTCATTTCCACAATTCCTACTAAAATTTAAGAAAGACCTTACGTCCTTCTAATCCATTATCTCTCTTTTTGGCTATACATAACATCAGGTGCTTACCTCTCACGTTGTCTTTAACCAAGCCTTAAAAGCACTATCCTACACTAAATCACATGGGTGACCTCCTGCACATTAATATTTTAATTATAAGGTACTTGCTCATACTGAAAATTGATCATATAATCCCCAAAACAGTGGGCAATCAAGTATTAAGATCAAACACCCATGAAACTACACACCCATAGGCGGACTGAGATTAGAGGCTAGACCTTTGATGTTAACAAGTGCACACTGAATCGGATTAAAAAATTGATTATATATACTGGATGAAACCATACCTCCCAACTGTCCCGAATTACTCGGTTTTTACAGAGTTTTGGGGTCCAAATGATGGGGTGCCATGATTCCCGAGTGACACCCCATCATTTCTGATTTTTTTCCAATTTATTTTTACATTTTGTGCTATTTTGCTGACGTCTTCACGTGTGCGATGATGTCAGTGCCATCGGTGCTACCAGCCTATCGGAATTGAGCTCTGCTCACATTTCCGGCTGGACTGTTCAAGCGGGCTTCTGTTCAAATGCTGGCTGGGCTGAAAGGAAGTTATGCTGCTGCTGCTTTCATCATGGAGCCTGTCGTTTTATGTGGAGCTTAAGGTGTGTAAGCTAGTTTTTCATTCAAATACATTCGGAACTTAGTGGAGCCTGCCATTTGATATGTGCAAATGCTGCTGCTTCAGAACGTTCGTTTTATATGTGTAGTCATCAACTCGTGGAGCCTAAGGTCTGTAAAAGTTATATGTGCAAAAGCTGCTGGAGCCTAAGGTGTGTAAACGTTCATTTTATATGCGCAAATACTGCTTCAGAACATCATGGAGCCTAAGGGTGTGTGTGTGTTTCCCCATCTAACTGAAGAGAACATCAGTGTAACTCTCTGGGGGCTCCATTAGCCAGATGGTTACATTTCTGTTTTCCATGCTGGTACAAAAGTTGCTCTTCAAAGATCACTGCTTTTATCCTTGCTAATAAACTCAATTTTCAGAACTTTTTTCAGTCAAAGGAGAATGAGTATAGATCACCCCAGATTTCACATGCCTCTTCAGAGAAGAACTTCCTTATTTCAGACCTCAGTTTCTGCAGTGTTGCTTCTCTCTCTCTGTATATAGACAGACAGGTAGACAGATACATACATTTTTCCTGGAGTAGAGCACTAAGTCAGTTACTTTTTTCACATTCAGCTTGGGAGCACTGTCTAATCAAGTGACTTTCTCAGAGTGGCACAGTAGGCAATAATGAAACTGAGAGAATCTAACTCTGGACCACAGTTAGCAGCTCATTAACACATCATAGCCTCAATCCTTTCTGCTAACTGCCAGATGTTTGACCCTGACCCACCAAAAAAAAAAAAAAGATTAATTTTCAAATTTCTTAGCAAAGTGTTTATGCAGCTTTCAATGTAGGCACAATTTAAGTGCTTCAGGAGAACACTTTATTCAAGTCCAGTATGCAGACACATTACAACTTTTATAAGGCTTTAGGTAAGTCATTACAAATGAGGGATTATTGCAAACTGTTTCATTTATGAATGATTCTGTACTTAAATAGAGCTCTATTGTGCATATCAAAATGTGCTATAATGTAATCATTCATTATAAATAGAATCTTGAGTCAACAAAAAGTAAATAAATAGGTCTGTAACTTGTGTTGTAAATACAGTTAAGTTTGAAACCTTAAGCATGAAGTCATCTCATATTTGTCACATGTTAAACTGCCTTGTAATCTCCATGTGTAGGAATTGGAAGTTACCTTATTTTGAAATTTTAAATTACTCCGATTCAGTTTGATTATTTTTTGTATTATTAAAGTTTTGTGTGATATGATGGGCACAGGATACTCAGCCGGATATTACCCATTACTGGTATCTTAAATCTGAGTTGGTCTCATAAGTGAACAGTTTGACACTTTTTGCATTGAGGCTGCAGCAATAATTATAGTATCTTTACTAGTATTAAGGTTGCCAGCATATTCATAGTATCATTAAATGTATTAATTGTGATAATTCAGTTTGTTGTGTTCATTAATCCAGTGAACATGTCCTGACCTGAATTGTCTCCATTAATTGTATAACTAGGTACTGTTGCACTTCCTTAAATACAGTGAAACACTCATTAAGTGTGTGTGTCTCAGTACATTTTTTTTTTGCAGTTTATCCATATACTTTGGTCTAGGCTGAATAAAATCAAATCAGTTAACTTACCTGGTTAAATAAAAACATGATATGAAATTTGAATTTATTGATAGGCATTTGAATTTCAGACTTCATATTCTTTAGAAAAATAAATGGTAACAAAAACCTTTTATTCTACCAATTTTCTAAGTTTATAAAAGATAAAGATATTTGAAATTTGTAGCTATTTTGGGGCTGTATTTCCTCATTGTTGGCTTTGTCCAGGTTTTTTGAGACTTATAGGCTAGCCTATGGTGAGAAGTGAGAACTGAATTCTGTATTCCTCCATTATTGACTTTGGCCAGGTTTTTTGTGCTAAGGATTGAGAGCTATGATGATAAGTGAGAACTGAATTCTGTATTCCCCCATTATTGGCTTTGTCCAGTTTTTTGCGCTAGTTGTGCTAAGAGATTGAGAACTATGGTGAGAAGTGAGAATTGAATTAATTAAATGATATAGCCATTTAAGTTTCAGTCTTCCTATCTTTTGGGGAAACAAGCTGCTGATTTGGCATAGTGGTATGTTGCTCTGACTGTAGTGCACAGAGTCCTGTGTTCAAGACTTGGCAGTGAAATGCATGGTGGCAACACATTTTATTCTAGCACCTTTCCAAAATTATACAAGCAATGTTTAAAATGTGTCCCTGGTTTTTGGCCTTTTGCCCCCCCCCCCAAAAAAAACAAAACTTAAAATGAAAATAAGTGTAAGAAGCTGTGCAAGATGCCTATGCCTTACACTACTGTCATTCTATTTTTATATGTATAGTGTGAGTGTGTGTGTGTGTGTGTGTGTGTGTGTGTGTGTGTGTGTGTGTGTGTGTGTGTGTGTGTGTGTGTAAGTAGACTTTTATGATGGAAATGTTCTGAATTGGGCAGTTTTGTCATTACTGGCTCATGCATAGGTTTCATTGCCTACTGAAAAAATGTTCAAACAATATATTCATAGACTAAGGCTTGCATATTCATAGATTAGTACTAGGCTAACTGCCCTTGTGAGCCATTTTAAGCCTAGCCAATTATCCAGTCAGATTCAAACCCTGTACCTTGTGTTTGTAAGGCAAACACCTTAACCATTAGGCCATCCTCAAAACCAGAAATGGTCTGCATTTTGCAGAAAGCTGGGATGTCCAATACTAAAGTCTCACCTGGCTAAATGGAAAATGTTTTCTATCTATTGCATCTGTAGTTGACTAGAAACAGTGGCTGGCACTGCATCTTGTATTCTCACATACCTGCAAAGCTATATAAGACAGGTTTAGCTTATGCCATGTTAATGTGTAGTTAGCTGTTGCATCATGCCTTCCTTGGAATTGTCATTTGTTATCCCATGTTGCCATTAGTTTCTGAATCTGAATACATTTAAAATGTGCTATTATACGAGGAATATAATTTACTAAAGTCGGTAAGGTGTATCAAAGAACATATGTATATTTCTTGTTTTGTGTGCAAGTGGCCAATAATTTGAAACAGCCCAAAGGTAATCTTTATCCACCACTGGTCAGATGCATTGTCTTTGGATGTGGTGTAAGTTTCAATGTTATTTTAATGAATGTGAGTTTCAAGGGCAGAAGTTTCAATGCCAATTCTATTTTCATTGTGAGACAGTATTGCTTTAACAGATGTCTATTGGTGTTTGTGCATTGTGCTGTGTAAAAATAAAATCCAAATCATTGTAGAAGTAAAGCAGTATGCACACATTGGTGTTTATGGTAAATGGGGTGAAATAGCCAGGTAATGGGACACTGGAATGGCTGCAGGGGGACTCTGGTGCCATATTTTGGTAGTCTGCTCTTCAGTTTGCATTTGAAAGTTGGTATCCCACAATTCCATCGGAGTGTGCGAGGTTACATAATTATGTATGCAAATTTTATGTTAAACAGCGTACAGATTTGTACCTACTTTTCATGGGCCTTGTCCAGATTTTTGAGGTTTCCAGGTTGAGAGGTATGGATGAAACATATACATGATATCAAGGAAGCTGTGATAAGAAGTAAACAAGTTAAGAGGGCATTTAAATCTGACTGTAGTATGGTTGATGAAAGTACAATTAAGAATTTAAAAAGCACAGCTGTAAAGACATGATAGTGAAAGTAGTTTCAGGAACAACATTACTACTGCAGTGAAATGATTTACACATGGAAATTAACTGTGAGCAAAGGCCCGTCTTTCCTGTCCTAATTTCACAGATTGCAGATGCCCCTAAACACAAGCTGTATGACAATCAGTAGAAAAGGAGGCACAGTCTAAACAATTTTCTATTCTTTTCTGGAGTAGAACTTCACCAACAAGCATGACTGTATTTGTAAGAGAGAAATTCAAGGTTTAGTCATGCTAGTCCCCTCTCTTAGATGGGCCCAACCAGTAGCCTACAGCCTCTTGTAAGGAAGTCCCTGTATGGTTTGGAGACCATCTTATCTCGCTTCTCAACAACCTGATGAAATAAATAAATAAATAAATAAAAGACTAAGGAAAGGGGAGAGTGGGTAGAAGTAGTCATACTGCAGCAGTGATCACATTACTTGGACATTTACTGTTCGGCAAAAGGATCACTGCTGTAGTGTACCTCCTTGTTGAAGGGGATAGAACTAAAATAAATTAGTACTCAGGGACACCCTAATGTCAGGCCCAGGGGGAGGTTAGCGTATATTGTAGAACTGCACTGGCAAAACCTGTCTGCTACAAGACTGCTTCTCTAATTTGTAATGTTTGAAAAACATGAGGATGATGGTACAAGGCTGCTGCTTCACAGACAGTGAGAAGAAAATTGTTAGAAGAAAACTGTTGTGGTTGCAGTTACTATGGTGGAGTGCACCCTTATTTGTTTTTATAATGGTTTATTATGATAGTCATAGCATAAAATGAAGCAATTAGCCATACATAGGCCTGCCTTACCTATCTGTCATAAAGTAGGCAAAAAGCTGATCAGCCCATCTAAATCGCTTTGTCTCGTCAAGGTAATACCTCAAATGCTGGAGTACATGCATCACATTTAATATCTCTTCCAATTTATTTTATACTTTTGAATAAAGGAATGGTAGGTCAGCAGTCTAATTTAATGCCAGTTCCAAGTCCACTTTAGGCCTACAGCAGGGATTAAATCAAAGGGTGACTGTCCTTTTGTAAGACTGTATAAGGCTGTATGCACATTGAGATGTAGCTCAAAGATTCTCCTCAAAAACCTAAGGATCACCATAAATTCAGCATTACAAGAAAGAAATGTTAATGTTTCTGAAGTAGCTGGTTGAAAAGGAGGCAAGGTCAGTTGCTTTACAACAAAGTTCAAGTCTCAGGGTGGGGTTACAGGTGTCCTGAGGGAGGGTGGGGGTCAGATGGAAAACCTGCTTCAGAAACTAATGGCAACATGGGATAACAATGACAATTCAAAGGAAGGCATGGTGCAACAGCTAACTGCACATTAACAAGGCATAAGCTAAACCTGTCTTATATAGCTTTGCAGGTATGTGAGAATACAAGATGCAGTGCCAGCCACTGTTTCTAGCCAACTACACATGCAATAGATAGAAAACATCTTCCATTTAGCCAGGTGAGACTTTAGTATTGGACATCCCAGCTTTCTGCAAAATGCAGACCATTTCTGGTGACAAATGGTCCCCAAGGGTAACTAGGCTGAAACTTTTCAGCTACAGATGTGCAAAGGCTCCTCTTTGCTTCAGGCTGGTAAAGTCACACAGAGTCTGGAATATTTAAAGATGTCCAGTGTAGGTTGGAAGAGGTAATGGGCCCCCTGCCATACTCCTCTTGACTACCTTAGAGAACCGGGGTGCTGTTTCAGCCACAATGAGGCAATTAAAATGAGTCTTGCAATTTTCTTCCTTTTAGAGGCTGTCTTGGAAGGAGGGAAAAGGAGTAAATACATAAAGACGGTCCTTGTTCCTGGAGACAGAGAAGGCACAACCATGCAGGGTACCAAGAATAGAACTTCTTTAGCTAATGGTTGCCATGGGGAGGCAAAATAGTCCATCTCTGAAGCTTACTATTTCTATAAAAAAATCCTGAAAGACATGCTTGCCCAGTTTCCACCTGTGTAGACTAAAAAAAGTCCTACTAAGAAGATTCACTAATAAATTCTGCTTAGAATGGATACACATAGCTTGTATTTAGAGACACTGCTCTGTTGCCAACATCTATATTTTGAAAGGCAACCTGTATAATGGATAAAAGTTGGTCCATATAATGGATAAAAGTTGGTCCATATAACAGACTATAAAGACTGCAATACATTAAATCAAGGCCATAATCTCTTTTGTTAGGCCATTTCCCCTGACATTTTATGTGGCCTGCATGTGACCCCCATGAATAACCTCAGGAATCCATGGTCAAAGTCTAAGAAGTTTCCAGATCTCTGCCCTAGGTTGACCTGGACTTGATGTTCCCAGCACCTGAACTCTTCTGTTATTGCAGAGATCACAGAAATTACTTTCTCCCAGAGACTGACAGCACTGCTTCTATAGATTTTTGAGGTATACTCTATTCTCCTCAGGTCAAGCCTGATTAAGGTGACCAATAAACTGGAGATAGACATTTAACTTAGTGCCTTCAAGATGGCCCCTGCTGTTAGGTGAGTTTTCTGTGCCACCTGGCAAAAAAGGAAAAATGGGTAGGAGAAATTTTTTCCTGGTATAGGGACTATTTGCTTGCTTTGGTGTCTACTACTGTTCAGGGAAATATCTTTGTGGATGCTGGTATCAGACTGTTTTTCTTTGCAGATGCAGGTACATGGCAAGGCTGAACTAGTACTGAATGGCATACTGCATGGAATTGATGTGTTCCTTCTCTGTAAACTTGAATAAGTCAATCATCTAAACAAGGATACATGTGAATTTTCTCTGTTCTGGGGCAGTTAAATACTGGGGCCAAGTATTTCCTAAATACCCTAGTCACAGCAAAAATCCCAAATTGCAAAATGACAAACTGGCAGTAGTCTTTCCTGGACACAAAAGGGAGGAGTTGTATGCGTTCCTTATGAATGAGGATGTCTAATTAAGCACATTTTACACCCAGAGTCACCAATAGTGTATCCTTTACAATCAGCAGAAGTAGGGCTAACATGTTTATATTCTACACTGTCAGTCACAGGACTTGATTAGTCTGGAGAGAGGATCCAGGACTAAACTTCCAGAGAATGACCTTTTTGGCACTAGAAACAGTCAAGAGTAGAAACCTTTCTTTTTAAGGACATTTCCTATGCCCTACTGTGTAACAGCTGTTCCAAAACTGGCAGAGCTAAGCTAATCTCTTGGGGAAATTGGTGAATCCTAGAAAAAGGAGAAAACATTTTGAATTCTGTCTTGTGGGCAGCAGCAGTTCTCTCTCTCTTACTCAAGAGTTCTTAGATTATATCGAACCAGTTATTTTTGAAATAGGGAAATCTACTGCCCTATATATATATATATATATATATATATATATATATATATATATATATATATATATATATATATATTTTTTTTTTTTTTAATTGCATATTAAAACTTCAAGAGACCACAGCTCTGTCTCTTGTGAGTCAGGCAGATATATTTTCCCACCCACCTACCCGCTTTCTATCGTGTTCTTAAATACCACTGTCTTTCTAGTTGCCTGCCTCTTATGTTAATTTGACCATATATCTCATTTCCTCTGCTTTCACTGGCTTGTGTGAGTAAGCACAAAATTATCATTTTGTGAAATCACTCCCTTTCAACTATTTAAATTTATTGGCCATCCTACTGCATTCCATAGTACCAGAATACAAAAGTGACCACCCCCTTTCAATCTATCTTGCCATTTTGAAAAGTGACTCTCCACTAAAACTTAACATTTTAGACAGGTAAGACTTAAGTTACTTACTTTCACATCTAACTTATCTAGTGCACACTGCAGTGTTTAGGATAAACTATTTTTTTCATCTTACCTTTAAGCATCCATGTGACTAGCACTTGCTCTAATACCTGTTGGAAAGCACTAGGAAGCCTTAAACTAATACAAGCACTCCACACTCTCCTTGTTAATAAGGAGAAATTAACTGTAGGCACTAAACAGCGTATAACTGCAAAGTACCTTGCTAAGGCAAGGGAAAACAGCTCCTGTACTTTACAAAAAAACACCAAACCAGGCATGTCCAAGAGTCAGCTTCCGGTTATTTCTCCTGTCCCACCTGGTGAATCTGGGCATACTGGGGCAATGCAGCAATTGCCTCATGTACACAGACAACCCTCTCCTCCTACCACCCATCACTACAACCTGTGAGAGATGCACTTACATAGCCAAACTGGAAGCAAAGCTCTCTCCACTCAAGATTGTGCTAGACAGTCAAGAGGAGAAGGTTAACACCCACACTACACCTCAAGCAACACATAGCCCTTCTAAACCCACACCACCAACACCCATACATAGCAACATTAAATCCGAATATGTGGAGGCCCTTAACTGTAACCTGCCCAAGCAACAAGGACCTCCGAAGCTGAAATGCAAATACCAATCACAAACAAAGTGTCACATAGCTCACAATACCAGTGTGCCACCCAGCAACAGCCCCTAAGGCAAGACAACGTACCCAACACTTCAGTCATAGGTGTCTCTATAGTCAGGTACACTGATGTCCCACTCACCAGGTTGAACAACCAGCAAATTACAGTCAGCTGCCTGTCGGGTGCCAGGATCCTCCACATAACGCATGCATTTCAAGTCATTCCACAAGTACAAATATGACTCTGTCATTGTCCATGTTGCAGTGAACGACAGGAGACATACCTCCCTGGACTACATGAAAAGAGACATGGAAGATCTCTCGGATCATGTGGCCCAGACAGGTATGACCCTAGCCCAGAGTAGCAGCCTGCCTTCACCCAGAATGATGCCACAATATAAGGACAAAATGATTGACTTCAACAATTGGCTAAGCTTCTGGCGTCATTCAAAGGGGATCCAGTATCTGTCTGCCTGGGACGACATGATCGACAGACCATGATGCTTTGCCAGAGATGGTCTGCACCTGTCACCCCTGGGATTCAGGTTACTGGCTAAGGCTCTTGCCACCCCTATAGGTGCCCTTTTTAGGCAAAGTTCAAAGGACAAAACCACCACCATAACAGGTACAAGCAAGCAAATTCTGAAGGTAATGCTACTCAATGCTAGAAGTCTAAACCTCAAAATGCACTCTCGAGGCACTCCTAAAAATGGAGAACATCGATATCTCTGCAGTAACTGAGACCTGGTTCAAGGCTCCAGAGAGCACCCCTGCAATGCCACGCTACAACTCTTACCACACTTTTCGGCCACCTAACCCTGACCAAAACACTAGAGGTGGAGGAATGTCCATATTCACCAAGGATATTCACACCACCAGGCTAGTTGCCCAACACAATGCATCTGAAATTCTCCAGGTGCAACACTAGGTAAGACTGAAATTCAAATTTTAGCTTGCTACAGATCCCCCACCATGCCCTAAGATTCTCACTACACCTTTCTAAACATACTGGAAAATATTAAGATACAACCAAACACCCTAATATTGGATGATTTCAACTACCCTGCCATTTACTGGGAAAACTACTAGTGTACCAACACCTTTGCCCATTGGTTCTTGGAATTCATAAATTCCAACGCCCTGGATCAACGAATCCATAGTCCCCCATCAGGGGCTTCAATATCCTGGACCTGGTCATTACCAACATGGGAAATTGATGCTCCACACCTATGGTCACCCCCTCGTTGGTCAAGTCTGGCCATAAGCTAATCACCCTTAACATCCACATCCTACCACCACCCCACAAGTAAGGAAACCTCCATAAAAAACATCTCCAAAGCCAACTTCATACTACTCAAGTCAAAAGTGACAAACTTCATGACATGCATGCAGACGGGAACTGAAAGTTCGACTGCTGAATCCTACATTAAGGCACTGTACGAGCACATCCACTCATGCATGAATCGTGCCATCCCAAACAGAACCAAGATGCTCTCCTCCATAAAAAGGAAGCCAATCTGGTGGTCTCCTGCCATAAACAAACTTTACAACAAAAGTAAGAAACTGTTGCAGAAAAGAAGAAAACCCCAGGGTGAAAAAACTCCCTCACCAGCCTCAGTAAGAAGCTGAGATCCCTCATAAAATCCTCCAAAGCTAGTTATGAAAATAAAATTGCCAAAGATTCCAAAAACAACCACAATGCATTCTATAACTATGTCAAGAATCTAAATGGCAATGCTCAGATCTGCTCTGAGCTACAACAGAATGGCATTAAATATACTGATCCCAAGGATATTGCCAATATCCTGACAGATCAATTCAGTGCCAACTTCACCCCCCTCTGACCCCCTAAACGGCCCATCTCAATACCGGAAGATTGCCAAATTCCGGTAATAACGGCCACACAGGTAAAAAATGCACTCTCCAAAGCTAAGAATACAGCATCCATGGGACCAGATGACATCCCGAGCTGTGTATTACATAACTACAAAATGAACTGGCACCTCACCTAAGTGTCATGTTTAATCATAGCCTCACCTCAGGTTTCATACCCACTGAGTGGCGCACAGCTACAGTTATCCCACTCCACAAGGGGGTTCCACTTTGGATCCCAGGAACTACTGCCCCATCAGTCTGAAGAGCCTGATCTGCAAGATCATGGAATGCATTATCATGGAACTTATAAACAAAGACATTGGCAACCTTCAAACACTGGACCCCACCCAGTTTGGGTTTGTGAAGGGCCGATCTAGTCTCCTGAACCTGACTGACTTATTTGAATCAGTCTCCAGAGCCGTGGATGAGGGTAAGGCAGTCCACACAGCCTATCTTGACCTCGCCAAGGCCTTTGACACCATCCCCCACTCTGGAATCATAGATGGGGATTAATGCCCAGCTTAGTAAGTCTATGTCACTCGATGGGTTGCCAACTGGCTTACTGACAGAACCCACACTGTATAAGTAGCAGATTCCAAATCCAGCTCCAGACATGTGACAAGTGGAGTACCTCTGGGTTCAGTCCTGAGACCGCTCTTGTTTGGCATCTACTTCTCTGAAGTACAGGCCAAAATTAAGGGACTCTGGCTAACAAAGTTTGCAGATGACTGCAAACTGCGAGCCATTATTGAATCCCCAAATGATATTGATACTCTACAAAAGGGCCTTACAGAAACAGATGCTTGGTGCCAGAGCCATGGGCTCAAGCTCAATGCCAAGAAATGTATAGTTATCCCCTTTCAGAAAATAGATGCACCTGTGAATTACCACATAGGTGGCAGTACACTAAACACTGAAAGTGTGATGAGAGCCTTAGGGACACAGTTGGACAGTGGTCTCACCTTCGATAAACCACATCACCATAACAGTCAGGAAATCCTTCTATGTGGCACACCTCATCACTAAGGGCTTTTGATCCAGAAAAAAGGAGGTCATTATCCCACTGTACTCATCTCTCATTAGACCCATTATAGAGTACAACGCCCAGTTTGGTATGCACCTCTTAAGACATCTGCAACTGGAAAGGCCACAGAAATACCTCACTAAAAGAATCACAGGCCTAAAAGCAGACTCTCTATGCTGACCACATTAAAAAACTCCAGCTATACTCTGTCGCATATCGTCTACTCGGAGGCAATCTCTGCTTAACATACAAGGCCAGGTCAAACCCAGAGCTGTTGAACATGCTACACTTAAAGAAATCCCAATCCCTCAGAGCCACACCCTCCAGGGATCTAAACCTTGTCATTACAACAAACAAAACATGATGGAGGGATAGGTTCCTGACCCAGAGACTCCCCAGACTCTGGAATAGACTGCCCATACACGTCAAGCAGAGCGCCTCTTTGGCCCTCTTCAAATGGAACCTTGACGACTGGATGGGAGAAAGGAAATTCACCCCAGGGATCACATCAGTTGCCCTGCTAGACAGGGGTCCAGGGAAGTAAATATTGTGGGAAGAAATAGCCAGGGAATTGTTATGGCTAGGCTTGTATAGGCCCTAGGCCCAATGGCCTAGTACCAACCTATGCACCTATGAATGGGGATTACAAAGAACACGGAGCATGTCAAACAGCATAAGAGCCTATTTATTTACCCTTTCACTACCTAGTTTCCGACTATTGCTTTTACTTTTATTACACATAAGAATTGGGGATAAGAGTTGCTTTACAGATTGTGCAATGCACCCATTTGCGTCCAACTTCTTAAGTACTTCTTGGTAGGAGGGTTGCAAAAAGTAGTTCTTTATATAAAGGTGCATTTAGCAAGTGCCCATTAACATACATAGGTAGGTTCAGAAACCTAAGCCAGACATATGTTTTCATACCAGTGCCTGTGGGAGCCCCCAGCACATGTATGTATACTATTGTAGCTAAACTTAGTGGTATGTTTTCCAACTCTCAGTACAGTTTGTATTAATTTATAGAGCCTATTACTAAAGGTCTTGTCTCTGTATTCCCCTATTCCTCTCGATTGAATCATGTGGGTCTGGCAGTTTAAGGCCCCAATTATAAGGGTGAATAAGATGCAAGTTTTCTTATCATACCCTTCTAGCAGCCTGTATTCCATATTATAGGAAGCTGCTAAGCACAGATGTCAATTCTGAGTCCCTTTCTATGTTCACATAGACTACTAATTGTTTATCACTACTTGTCTTTACATTTGTCTTTACAAATATTTGTACTTCTCTTACACCATGTAAAAACGGTTAGTCTTTTCTTTGGAAGGGTGGCTGCTGTCTGATTCTACAGTAGCACTCTTTTAAATGCATCTTGAAAGGCATGAATTATCAACAGCATGGTCATGCCTTTTCCATGAGCAAGAACTCCAGATATTTAGTGAATTTGAGAGTTTGATCCCCCATTTAAAATGCTCTGTCATGAAGACAGAGATTCCCCAAGTGAGTCAAATTCTGGTTGGAATTCTGAGGAAATGTTTCCACAGTTTGTGGCGTAGGATGTAGGGGAGTATGGCTCACCTGAATAAGCCTGGCCAACTTCCTTTATGAGATCTGGACTGGACATCTCAGCTCAAGAATAGTCTTGCCTTTCTTTTAGCTGGTGCAGCACCACCAGAGATAGAGGATTTAAATGTGGTGAAAGGGGGTTAACTGTCAAGTCACAAGATTCTTCTGCAAAACATCTATTGGCAAAATACATGAGCTAGAGAAGACATCTGTGGGATGCATGTGTGTTGATCAGGACACTGACCTCTGTGGAAGGTATAGCAGTTATTCCAGTGGGTCTCAAGTTCAACATAGGAAGAACCATATCAAGAATAAGTGAGTGTTAAATCTGGATGGTAAGAACTTTCTGGAGCATGAAGGTTAACAACAACCCTTGACTAGCTTCTGGTAAATGGACAACAATGAAAGGTATCTGGGAACTAGAACCCAGCTGTGGTGAAGTGAAGAAACGTCAGCTTCTGTGGTCTATTTAGCTTGAAAAACTGGAATCTCACTCTCTGGCTCTGAAGAAGTTAAAACAGGTAGGGCATCAGAGCTGAAGTCACTGGGGCCAGGGGGTGAACACAGGTTTATCTAAGATAGGCACAGTTAGGTCCATGCAGGATGATGGAACATGACCAACATTAGCAACTCCATAATTTGCAAGTGTGTGGTTTGCTCCATCCTGTCAGATAATGTAACCTCTGAGACAGCACATTTACAGATTAGCATGTGGTGGCAAAGTCCTCCTACAGAGAAATCAAAGGGCATAACTCTGAGAAAAATGCCTGTGGTTGACAGATATGGAACTTCAAATAATGACATGGAACCCAATACAGCTAGGTATTCAATGCCTGCAGAGTCCATCAACGTTTTGGGTTTCTCCATTTTCTTATTATGGCACTTTTCCTTTGGGGACTTTTTACATTTATGGTCTGCCAGTGGATTTTCTCCAGCTCTGTGGTAGGGACTGGTGTTTTTTTTAACTCAATACTAGAAGCTTCATATGTTCCACAAAGGCCCTGAGGTGTTGGGTCTGTCACAGCAGAGTTTTCTTATTAAACACCTTATTGTGCTTGCCTGAAGAAACTGGATAGCTTTGTCAATGAACACAGTGATACTGTGTTTGAAAAAGTTTAGAAAGATGATTTTACTATATACAGTTTTAGCAACTTGAAACTTACAGGTGTACATTTTGACCTATTGAAAAAAGGCTTCACATTTGTGCCTACTTTTAGAACAGACATTGCTACTGTTTTGGTTAACCTTAAGTTATCTACAAGAAAATTAAATTTAAGGTTATTTTTTGATCAACTTGGTACGACACAAGGCCATTTATTATTGAGACGCAAAAGTACATTTATTCCATCCAATAATTTGAATGTGTACAACTTTGAGAAGGGTTGTGAGACCGAACTTAGGAAGTTTTTGGTAGACAAGTGAATTTATGTGGATAATCTGCAAAAAGAAGAAATATTAATTTTGAATGAGATAAAAAAAAAGACAAGAACATAAGACTTATGAAACCAGACAAGGGGGGTGGTGGGGTAGTTATGTCAAAGATTGATTATGTCAGTAAAATGTTTGAAACACTCTGACAACAGTACATATAAGAGAGTTTTGCAAAATAAAATCAATACAGCATAGTTTATTTAGATCTATATGAAGCCTTTACGCAAGGTTCTACAGACTGTGAAGAACCTTTTTTTTTTTTTTTTTAAGAGTAGAACACCCCACCATACCTGTGACTTTTACTATTCTAAAAATACACAAGTGTCAGACCAACCCACCATTAGACAGATAGTGGCTGCAAGCGGGTCAAAAACAGCCATTAGCTGCTTACATAGATAGACATTCTAAAGGTGCATTAAAAAAAAACTCATATTTTGAGGGATTCATGGCACTGTTTGTAAAGGTTGAGAGAAATTAGTAATTTTGAAAGATTTATTTTTTGACAGTGGACGTAATAAACCTTTTTTCAGTTATACCTCACAATGTAGGCCTTGATTTTTTTCGTAGCAGCCTGACAAATTTTAGCAACTTGAGTAGTAGCAAAATCAATCTGTTGGTGGAACTTATGGATATGGTATTAAACAATAATGTATACATTTTGAAGGCACATATTTTTGTCAGACAGCAGGTGTTGCAATGGGGGATAAGTGTGCCCCTATATTTGCCAACCTTGTACTACTTGAGAGGAAGAATAGTACTGTTTTTCTCCTCCCCTTTTTTCAATAAAATAGGTTTATTTTTAAGATTTTTGGATGACATCCTTATTTTATGGGAAGGTGAACCAGAGGAAATAAAGGCATTTATAGAATATATAAATGGAATGACTAGTTTTTTGACTTTCACCTATAGATACAATGAAAAAACTGTTTTTTAGATATCCTTAGAAAAAGCAGTGAAAGAGCAAACAATTTAACATCCACCATTTATAGGAAAGATACTTATTCTAACACATTGTTGCATTACCAGAATTGTCACCCTTTCCATCAAAAAAAGAATGTTGTCAAGGGGCAAATGGTCAGGGTTAGCTGGTTAGTAAGTGAAGGAGATAACTTTAGGCAAGAAATATATAAGTTGATAGGAATGTTTAAAAATAGAGGTTATCCTATGAAACTATTGTTGAAAATAAGACGCGAGATCTTCAATGAGAGGTACATTTGCTTCTATACTAAAGTCAGTAGCGACATCTACCTGTGACAAGACTGAGCATCCTTTTGGTAACAATGTAATGGTTATGCAATACAACAATACACCTCATTTGGTTGATATTATACTAAAAAATTGGGAATTGAATTTTGATTCGACCCTGAAAAATAAATTAGGTCTAAGACCTAAAATAGGTTATAGTAGCGGTATGAACCTAAAGAATATTTTTTAATCCAATGAGACAAACACGTATTACAACTCTAAAATGTCTAAATGTGGAGCCTGTAAGGCTTGCAGGTTCACAAATGAAGGCCCATACATTACTATAGAAAGATATGAGAAAACTTTAAGATGTCCAGGATGATGCAGTTGCAACATTATGAAACTAGTTTATGTTGCAACTTTTACAGTTTGTATAGGATTTTATTTAGGAAAGACTGTTAGAAAGTTGAGAGACGGGGTTATAAAACATGTGAGGGATATCAAAAACAAAAAGATTAGTGCATTATACTTCCACAGTACATTAAAGTAAATAATGTGGGAAGAAATAGCCAGGGAATTGTTATGGCTAGGCTTGTATAGGCCCTAGGGCTAATAGCCTAGTACCAACCTATGAACCAACCTATGAACCTATTATGTAAGAATTTTAAGATTTGTTTTTTTGTAATAGATAGGGTTTATCATAAAGATTGGGGTGGGTGATGTAGATTTAGAGGCTGCCATTAGAGAAACTAAATGGCAATTTAGGCTAAATGCAAAGCATGAACCAGGTATTAATGAGGGTATATCCATGGCTCCCATAATCAGAGAGCCCTGATGGTGTAGATAACCGTTTTGTTTTGATATCAACTTTATATTTTTTATGTTACACATCTGAACAAATATATTTCTATCGCAGGTTGCAGCCAGTAGTTCATATTAATACAAGTGTTTATAGGGTTTATACATATATTTATTAAATGATATATATATATATATATATATATATATATATATATATATATACACACACACACACGTTTTATACAAACAGTTTTTAGTATTCGTTAATTAATTAATGTTTTAGACAGGAAATTGTTTACTGTTTAATTGGTTAATATAAAAGGAAGCGTTGTTCTATTGTATTTTTGACTCTGAAGAAGCCCGATTAGAGTTGGGTGAAAGTGCTTAGTCAACTTTATCGTGCAGTGTACCCATAAAAGTACTATATTGACTTTACCACTGGTGTGGTCTGTTTTTTTTTTTTTTTTTTTTTGTTATCAGTATTAAGTCAAGGCTTGCCTTGGTATTAATGGATTCTGTTTTCAGCAGGCATGCTTATTGGTGATTTTTATTTTATTTATTTTGAATGGGAAATCTTGGACTTCAGAATAAAATCCATGAAGGAAATCTGAATAAGTACATAGAAATGACAGTACTATATCAACAATTTTAATTTAGCAAGTACAAAAAAGATTTTCTAAAACCTGGCCCTTTCAGTGTCTGCAGTCACCTGAAAGGAAGAGATGAATTAACAGCAGACTGCTCCCCATGGCGAAAAGCACCAGACTGACATCTTCAAAGTGAGAAAAGACCAGTTCCATATTAGGGATTACCAACAGCTTTGGAAGCTAGTTTGCAAAGACAGACATTCACACACATAGCTAATTATGTTTTAAGTATTTACACTGCAGCAGTGATTGTTAAGATGTACGTCTACTGGGATCTTCCTTTGGGTCGCCTTTACAATCCTTTGTCACATATGATGAAAACAAGTTTCTACAGAAGGTCAGGGAAGAAAAGGACATTGTGCATGAGGTGTGTTAGTGAGATACTGGCATCAGCTTACTTCTCACACTATTATTCATGTGCAGCTCCTTGAAAAACATTTTCTGTGCAGCCCATGACCACGCTGTTTTCTCAGATATGCTGCTCCTACTACATGTTTTGATCTACTGGTCCTCTCATCCAAGTGCCAGTGACCAGAGATCCCAAGGGTATCAGCCCTATTGACATAACAGTAACTCTAGCTGACTGCTGTTTCTAAGAGATGGATAAAAACATAGTTGTTTCTTTGCAATGAAAGAGCAAAGTAAATGGAAATATGTAGAAAGATAAGGTTTTGGAGGGGTCATGTTGAGATGAAGAATAAATGCACTGCTGGCTGATTGGTTAAACAGGAGGAGAAAATAAATTCATCCCCTTTACTCTCCCCGTGTCTTGTCAACTCCCAACCCCTTGAAACATGTTTGCACAACCCTCAAAGCAATTTCCTTGAATCCATAAACCATTGTGCGAGATTTACTTAAAAGGCAAAGCACTTTTATGCAAAGACACACAATGTGCAAATTCCAAGAAATGTTTTCTGCAAGGAAGTGATGCACCTTACAACCCCTAGCCCCTTAGGAGGGTCTTACTTTAGGAGTCTTAGTCTACTTTAGCAGGTTCACTCAAACGGTGCTAAAACTCAGAATAAAAGCAATACGCAGAAAAAAATGAATGATCTAGGACTAAAAACAATATATTGAACAGGGAACTTTAAATATTGCTACAACATGAAGTGAGCAAATGGGCATGAGAAAAATGCATAATCACTCATCCAGCTTGAGATAATGCCTTATTTCAAGCAACTGAAGAGAAACTTTTTTTTATCCATATGCTTTTTCTTCTCCATCTGCCATGCTGGTCATACATTCCCTAGCACTGGGGACCTCTATCCTTCAGATCTACTGTGAGGAGATATCAGGCATTTGTACTCTCACTGGCATCCTGGCAATGAAAAAAACTTTAGAATGTGCCTTAGTCTACACCATGGGTGAGAAAATAAGCTACCCGAGTCAAAGTGGGGACCCTAACATCTTCCTCATACGAGTGCATGCCTGTCAACTCAATAATGGAGGACTATCACAATATGACAGATTAATGCACCAAAAGGACACATCTAGAAGGCTTACTTCACATAGTCTCTCCTCCAAGGGTATAAACAAAGTATGAGGGGCTTTGTCCTTACCTCATACCAGAATAGCTTGCTCATCTTCCCCCACCTGCATCCTCAAGAGCCTGAGAAATGAATCAAACTTGGTTCACCGAGGACATACTCAGAGCTGTATCCCTTCTCTACTATGCCACTAGTGCAAGCTTTGAATCTGACCTTTTTAAGACTTAAGAAAATAATATTTTTAACAAGAAACGGATAATGGAAAAAAGCTGGAACACATAATTCACATTGCCACTTTAAGGATTCTGGCTGTAATAACTCTTTTAATCTACTTGGGGTATGCTACTCACTCTGATCTCAAAATTGCTACTTTATTAAAGAGGGCATTGTGCCTGAAACTTCTTCAGTCTAGTCACAACTCACAGCTATTTTGTATTCCCTATAATATTCTGTACCTTGTACAACTTGACAGCATCATTAAACACTAGCCATTACCGGGCAACAAATTATACAAAATAAAGGATAAGCACCTGCTTGAACTTGGAGATGACGTTAAGCTGAATGCACGCTGAAACTTGACTGGTCTCTGCTGAATAAAGAAAGGTGAAACATTAAATCTCATTCACAACAGTTTATGGGGCAAACACAAGTCTGGCTTGTACCCCAAATCTCATCAGGCGAGGTACTGTAATAGTTTGAATTGCAACATCCTTCCAACCAAGCTTAGTCTTCCATTTGAAGTAAAATGTCCTTCAAGTCATTCATAGATTAATTTCAAAATGCAAGACAGCACTAAGATGTAATGTATAAAATCAACTTTAACTTACGGTTTGTTTGGTTCTTGAGCAGCAGACGATGTTCTTGCTTCCACTGCAGTATTGAAGCTCTGGATATTTTCAGAGGAATACAGGCCTGCTGGGTTGTTGTAGACAGAAGTAACCACTTTGGGGGAGGTGTTGGAAGCTGCAGCACCAGCAGTGAATGGCATAGCACTCCGGTTATGAGCACTTCCTATGGGTTTTGCTTCCTGCATGCAAGGGGTCAAAGGAAAATCAGATGCATCCACATGCACATGTGAAGTGATTCCACAGCCATTCTTCATGCATGCCAACTGCTACTTAGTTAAAGATGGTGCTGATAAAGTGAAAAGTAAAGCATCTGCCAGTGATCTTTACAAATATATTTACTTACCACAACACCATACAAAAATAATCCAGTTAATAACAAGACATTAATAAATAATTTGTACTGCAAACTGACTGCTCTTACATGAGTGATATAGGCAGGAAAAGATGAATGCAGGAAAGAATCAAGTTTAATAAGTGAATGGCTGCAACAGGCATAGCTTGGTCTAGCAGGTGCAGTCACTGTACAGCAGAAGTGGTGCAAAAAATGCTTAGTAAAAGGCTTGTTCCGATCCCTTAAAACCCAGCACTGCTGGTCACTCATTCTGATTACTCTATGCTTTAACAGGCTACAGTATCTGTACATAACACTGTCTCCCACAGAGGTGGGAGACTTGCTACACTAGTCAAGCTACATGAACAGTGCAGCAGTCAAGAAAAACTGACTGTTCTTGGCAATGGTCACAAAAAACATTTACATGGTAGCCAATCAGCATTTTTAATTTTGTTAAAATACAGGAAATATGAAAAAAATGAATACAAGCTAATGTCTGTTCAGAAAATGCAGTCTTTTTTTTAAATATCAGGCCATCCTTTGCTACATATTCTCGGCTTTGTAAATGATACAATAGCAGCTTCAGTTTCACTACTCACTTCAAGAATTTTTCATTCAAAGTTCTGGAGACTTAGTAAGCCTTGGGTTAAGAAGACTGAAGATTTTTAAAAAACATCTCATTCCAAGATGGTTATAAAAACATTTTAACTATGGCAATAAAATCCAACCATTTCACTGCTTCTCTAATAACAAGCTAATGGAAATACTACACAGACAATTTTACAGGAACACCACTACGAAAGACTAGATATTTTAAGAAACCAAAAAAGAACATCTATTACATATGGTAAAATAAAAACATATGGAAATGGTGCTTGCTTGTTTCATAACAATTACATAGTAACTGCATAAACTGATGAGTAAATCATTCTAATGAGCTCTTTTTTAAGCAAATGTGTATAAATGCCTATTCTATAAAATAAAATGGAATCAAATTAGTCACATACTGGCATACCACAGTAAGCAATGTCCAGCACAGAACAGGCATTTTAATGTAATTAAAGCATTTCCAGACCCAACGTTATTATACAGAGATGAGACTCCATCAATGGATAATATAAATTCAGATGGTGTGGACTTTTTCATAAAACTTGCACATAAATTGCTTTCCCAACACCATAATAATGGTTCCATAGCCCTTACAATTCTAAATAAAAGAATTTATAGTACAGTTTCATTGGCTTTACCAGTCAACATAAAAAAGTACATATATTGTATTGAATGGTACAATGAAAACCAATCAAAACGAAAGGGCTATTTTACTGAATCCAGTCCAAGGCTACCAATATGCATTTTTCTCTGAGACATGTCAGTTAAGGAGTTATTAAAGTGTCAAATGGAAAGGGGCACAGCTCCATACACTATGTACTTAATAGAACAATAAATCATTACTACTGCTCCAAGTTGCAGGAAACCTGTAAGACCCAAGTCATCAGGAAGAGTTAGGTTTCTTTGTACTCAGAACTCTCAAACTGCTAATCTCTCCACAATCTCATAATGCCTTTTACTTCATCTCCAAAACATGCAAATCTAGAAGAAAAACACAGAAATATAAGGTAGGGAAAAGGGTGGGGGAGTCGTTTCCTGCTGGTGGAACATGGTACATTTAACATTAATGTTAGCACTTCTGACTTTTATATCATTGTACAGCTCCAGAAAACCTGGAGGACAGAGTCTTTAGCTGATACACACTGCAACACTGCCCTAAAGATAAATAAAGTAAATAAAATAACAATTAAATAAATGTTGGCAAGACCCTGATCAGGCACTTGCAACAACAGGAGTGGCCTTACATGTTCCTTATAAAAAAAAAAAAAATACAGAGTGCAAACATGTCCTATGCAGATCGACAAAGTCCTATCCCTCTACACAGTCTCCTACTGACTATTAATGGGTGAGCTATGCCTAGCCTGCACGGCACTCAAATCCAACCCTGATGGAATAGAATACACATTCACAAGGATCACAATTCAAGGATCTAAACCTGGTCTGTGATGTGCACAAAACATGCTGGAGAGACATATGTGTCTGAGAGATTACCCCTTCTCTCAATAGGCTTCCTATTCATGTAAAGCAGAGCCCTTCGGTAACCCTCTTCAAACAAGGTTTGGACCAATGGATGAGGAATCGTAAATTCACTCCTGGGGTGGCATCCATGTCCCTTATGGACAGGGGCACTCTGTCAATTACTTAAAGGCATAGGCACAAACCTAAGGCATCCTCTAGCCATAGGGATTGATGAGGCCCATAACTTATGTAGCAATCTGGGGTAATACATGTCTTTCTTCTTATTCCCTACCCATGTGCCCATCCATCAACATCCCATGGGGAATGTGCAGTGGGTGTCAACACTGACCCAGCCCTCATGTCTGCAAGAAGTTGATGTCACCAACACTGGTCCACCCCATCCACAGAAGGAAGTGTGAAGTTGTTTAATTATTCTCCACCAAGGAGATCAACTCATGCACCCCCCGCCCCAAGAACAGACACACCCGTTCACCCTACCTTCACCTTAAAAATGCCTAAGCAACTACTTGAACTCAGATTCCTTGGTCATAGCGCTTTATCCTTCTACACTACATGTACAGATAGAAGGAATGTATTCTAGGGAAAGCCAGACATTCCAAGAAATGTCTGAAACGGCTTTCACACTCAGTCAGGAATCACTGAAAACAGCAGAATTACCAGGCAGCCTACCATACAAGAGTAACTGCTCCAAAATAAATGCTTGGAAAATCTTCTGAAAAAATGCAGTGCTTGATGTAAAATATGCAGCTAGGAGCTATGTGCTATCTGGCATTAAAGGAAATGAATAGTCAGAGTAAAGCTAATAGAGTAGAACTTCCTGATCTTGTAGGGGGAAAATTCTAGTTCAAAGGCCTCACAAAAGCAGACATCGGAAAAGAAAACATTCAGACTATTTGGATGGATTACTGCTGTAGCCCTTTTGTATACAATTATGGTAGAATGCTTATAAAAAGGTATTCTTACTAAATATTTTAAGCCAATATAAGCAGTAATCATAAGATTCTAGGATTTATGCAACACATTACTTTAGTGCCAACCGCACAGCCTCTGATGTACACACCCTCATTAACCTTCTTTTAAAAGATTTTATACACATTTCTGGATATTTCTCTGTTATTCCATGGGTACTTACCTGTTTACAGAAAGAAAAACTTTCTGTATGCACCTTCCACATGCAATTGCATCACTCTGTCTAACTTACCCCATTCCCGTCCACCCCCACAATTTCTTATATACTCAGTAATGTCCACCCCCAATAGCATATCCTGATACCCTAGTGGTGAGAATTAGCAACAGTTTATCCTTGCATTTTTTGGTCAGGATCTTCTTGCCCAGCACCATCCTTTTTCTGCTGAGGTCACACCTCATCTTGCCTTCTCTACTATACCATGGTAAAGACCTCTGTAGCCCACTTATCTATTATCAGTTCAAATTACACTATGCATATATCCCCTTCCCCATTCACCTTAAATTCCCCACAGTGATATTTATAACATAAAACTAAGGTCAGACACACACTCCATTCTAGTAAACTCATTCACTTACACCAAACTAGTACACCAACACTTAATACATATCACTAGAAACATTACTTCAATCCCACTCCACATGGATTACTGCAATAAATTGCTCTCTAGTGCCTATATGAATATCTGCACTCTAAACAGCAAATGGGCCTCTTTTGAAGACTGACTCAAAATACACAATCCAAAAATTGCTGCAGTCTATGAAACTTGGCTGAAAGATTCCTCAATGTCTCCTAAAGTCTAATGGAAAATTTTGCAGTCTTCACCAATAACAGACCTGGCAAATGCACTGGTGGTGTAGTAGTATTCATGTTCAACAACAGTGCCGACCTAACTTTCACCCTGTCTGCAACAATTCACACCCTATTAGACACTGATCCTAACTGGCTAATCACCCAGATACATCTTGGTGGGCACAGCAAGATCTTCATAGGGGTAGTATATAATCTACCACTATCCATCACCCAAATACAAAATATTCTAAATAACATCATTAATTTAACCAAGCACAATAAAGTTATCCTTGGGTTCTGAATCTATAGTGGAAAGGACCACATAGGGCAGGTCTTATCAGACTCGCATCTTCACTGAGACTAACCCAACAAGTCAAAACTGGTATTAGGACTAACCCTACCTCCTTGAACTCTTCCCTGTTTGATGCAGTTCTAACCAACATCCCTGACAATCTAACTCTGCTGGAAATCTTCCCTGACTCTCTGAGTCATCACAAACGCATAACCTTCTGGTCATGAAAGCAGGCTAGATATCCATCCAAAATCATATGCACAACAGACACTATGCATTGAACAAAATACTTCCAATATATTGACAGAAACAGACCCTTAGCCAAACAACCGAGAACAAAGTATTCAGATTCACATGCCATGCCAATCCTTATGAGCACCACTGCATCACCCTTCAAAGGGAAATGGTTGCCGTTAACCTCCAGATCTAGGTTTCTACTTGGAACTCTGATCTAGAAACTGCTAAATGAAAACTGTCCACCAATAGCATTTATTATACATGCAAATGTAGAACACAAGTGAACCAGAACAAAACGGCTACTTCAGTCACTATTTCCACAGAATCAAAATCAGTCCAGGATAAAGCAAACTTCTTCTTTATTCCATAAAACAGAGAACAACGAAATGAGCGCTTTCACGTATTTATAATACGCTTCATCAGATTTCAATGTACATTGAAGCAGCTCAGTTTAAATAGTACACTACATTCCTTTAATTGATGCAATTAACTTGCTAATTGAAAACACCTATCTCTGTCAAGCAGCATAACTGTCTCTTAAAGTCACAATGAATCTATACTTAATCTAATATATCAGTTTGTCTCTATTCTACAATGTTATATATCAAATATGTATATATATAGATTACTTATATATATATAAAACAACATCGGTCATATCAAATTGAATAGAGTGCAATGAAATAAAATGAATAAACATTAAAATAGAATAAAACAAAACCAAAAACGAAAAAGAAAAAGAATAAAATGGTCTAGCAAAAATGTATGCATCAATGAACCTCAAAGTATTTCTCCACATAACTAGCCCTTAACCCAAGTCAGAAGCCTCATTAACTGAAACTTTATTTTATCTACTTCTTTTATATTTTGCATAACCAATAATATATACATATATTAATTCCTATTTATCAATACTATAAAAAGTAATAAATAAATCAATAAATATATAGATAAATAAAAATATATACATATATACATATAAGTGTATATATACACATATATACATGCATACATAAATAGATACCCACATATAAAAATCAATATATTATTACAATAAAGTGCATAGTGCTCTATATTGTTCCTTACTGAGATCTATATCATGGCAGGTCCAAATTGCCCTCTATCTCTTCAGCTTCTTATTGTATATCTTATGAACATATATTGATACCTGACAGACATGTATATATCTACTCATATATAGACCAATAAATATACATACTAGTAAATACATGAGTAAATCAATAAACAAATAGATATATAAATATATAAATATAAATATAAATAAATAGCAATATATATCAACTAGCTATTATTACATAAAGTGCTAAGTGCATATGGGCTAAACCATTGCCAATAGCCCTAAAACCATGTATACATACAATAAAAAATGTTGATGAAATATCTTATATAAATATATATGGAAATACATATGTATAAATATATGTAAATATCTATATGTGTAAAAATAAATAAAAGAATGTATATGTAAAATAAATAAATTAAATAAATTTATTATATCATGATGCTACAATGTGAATGTGAACGTAGGTCTATATCAAAGGTAAATACGCAAAATATTAAGTTTATTGTGTCATTGATGCTACAATGTTAATATAAATACAATTCATTAGATATCACACCATAAAATTCATAGGAAAACATGTATGTATATAACATCAACCCATAGCCACAAATGAGTGAATTTCCTATATATCATCACATATAGTCTACATTGACCAACATGTGCAGACCAACCTATCTATCCTTTGTACTGATCTTATCTTAACATAGGTCTCATAGGAACATACTGATTTAGACCAGGTGGATAATGTGCTCTCATCCTTAGAATCCAATGTAGTTCCCTTTGTTCAAGGATATTCACTGTCTCTCCTCCATTTCTATCTTTTTCAATTATTTGTAATATCCTAAACCTAAAGCTATGTGATGTATATTGCTTTATGTGCTTGGCCAGCGCATTGGTTTCATTATTTTTCTTAATGTCATATATGTGATTGTATATTCTCTTTCTGAAATCTCTCTTTGTGAGTCCTATATAGAATGCTGTGCAGCTCTCACATGTTGCTAAGTAGATGACGTTGCAAGTATTACAAGAGGCATAGAAACTGGGTTTAAACTCATATTTCAGAGTTGGATGCATAAACTCCTGGACCCTTGTAATGAACTGACACATATTATACTGATTACATGCAAAAGTTCCTTTGATATTTGATTCTGGAACTAAATGCATCTCTTTCTTATGTGTCTTACATAACAACCTTTTCAGATTTTTGTTATTTCTATAAATAAATCTTGGTGTTTCTCCTACTAATTTTGTTGTTCTCTCATCTACCGTCAATACCGGCCAATGCTGTTCTATAATTTGTGTAATTTTCTTATTGTCATTAGTGTATGTGGTCAAGAACTGCATCCTTTCTTGAAATTTGAAACTTGATCTCTTCCTACCATTATTGTAAAATCTCCAACCACACCTCTCCAATAATGGCCTATCCATATCCTTAAGTATTTGATCTTTTATCTCCCTCACCATTTTCTTATCATATCCCCTTTCCAGGAACAATTGTTCCATTACCTGTGCCTCTGTCATGAGATCTGTCTGTCTTTTGCATAGTTTATTGAGTCTAGTAAACTGACTTTTTACTATGCCTCTAAAGACATGCCTGGGGTGCATGCTATCATAGCTGAGCAAAGCATTCTTCCAGCAACTTTTCCTATGGATGCTAGATATAATTTTCCCCTCTTCTATCTTTAGATTAAGATCCAAAAAATTGATTTCAGTAGAGGAGGCTTCCATAGTGAATCTTAGGAAACTTGTAGTGCTTTCCATATGCTGTAACAAACTGGAGAACTGCTCCCCCGTACCCTCCCATATGATTATGATGTCATCTACAAATCTAGAATATAAAACAATGTTCTTAAACATATGATGATTAAACAAATGTTCTCTTTCCCATCAATTCACAACCAAGTTAGCGTAGGTGTTAGCGCAGGGTGTGCCCATGGCAACACCCAACTTCTGTAGATAGACATGGTTGGAAAAAGAAAAAACATTATTGGAAAGAACCATATCCAACAGCTGACATATTAGTATGTTCTTATTTCTACTGATTTCGGGATAGAATTGAAGCAACTCCCTAACGCTTTGTATTCCTTGGTCGTTGGGGATACATGTAAAGAGACTTTGTATGTCCAAGGTAATTAACATATGGACCCCAGGTATTAGTTCTACAGCAAGATTATCCAACATTTCTAACAGCTGGTAACTATCTCTTAGTATGGTGGGGATCTGGTTCATGATGGGCCTCAAGCTCTTTTCTAAGAATATAGAAATATTCTGCGTGGCCCATCCTTCACCATCTACTATAGGCCTGAGAGGAGGTGGAAGTATTCCTTTATGCATTTTAGGTAGTGCTTTTATATGTGGTATCTGTGGAGATTCTACATTGAAATAGTCATATAATTCCTTGCTAATTTGGCGACACATCAACATGTCGTATATCTCATCTTTAATTCTATTTAATATTCCAATTAGCAGTCTGTGTGAAATTTCAGTATATGTGTCTTGATCACTCAACATTAATAACATGGATGCATTGTATTGCTCAGTATCTAGTATCACTATGCCTCCCCCTTTATCAGCGGGTCTAATGATAATCGAGGGTTCTCCTATCAATTCTTGCAGTGACAATCTTTCATCTGTATTCATATTAAAATACATGCATTTCCTATTACCCTGATAGAAATAGTCATAAAAACTTTTTTCACACAGCTTAACAAAGCATTCCACATGACTTGGCAATGGTGGGCAATACATACTTTTCCTTTTATAACATGAAACATCATTCTTGTTTACTTGATTATTATTTCCTTCATTGTAAAACATCAATTTTAATGCTAGTTTACGACTAAAGACTCTTATGTCTATCAAAATATCCTGGAGGCAACTGGCTTGGGAGGGCATGAAAGATAAGCCTCTATTAAGAAGGCTAATATCAGAATTACTTAAAACATAGCTAGACAAATTAAAAAATAATGAAGAAGAAGAAAAGTCATTTACTGCTTCTGTCGTCGCCGTTGTTGTCCATTCTCTTCCGAGAAAGTTCTTTTCCGTTTGTCCCAACTCCTGGACCTTTCTCTGGATATCACTGGTTTCCTGATGGAATAAGGTAAAAAAAGGGGGGCGACTGCATGGCGCTTCAAAATTGCCCCAGTACCTGTGGTATTCAAATCTTGATTCTCTTTATCTGCCTCTTGGTTGGGCAAAGGAGTAGAGGCAGAAACATGTAACACTAAATCCGCCACTTCCGGCGGAGTGACGAAGGCACTATCTGAAGTTCTGGTGTCTTCAACCTGAATCATCGTGGTATTATGTGTCCTAGTTTCTTGCTTATCAGTGCCCTTACTGCTAAATGTGGGCTCTCTTTCATTCTGCTTAACTGCATCTTCCTGGTTCATGCGACGTGGCCAGATGAACACGTGACCTTCTGCGAAATCAAAGTGGTCACGCTGTAGTTTACGTTGTTTTATTAATTGCAATCTATTACTATAGGCTTCAATTTGAATATAGAGAGCGTCTAATTTACCCATGCAGAATTCATTGTTAAATGTCTCACAGATTTCATGGTTGATTTTATTCGCACTGGTTATCAAATCCTGCTCAATAGGCATGAAGTGTTCTATCAATAACTGCATGTATTGCCGGCTTGTATTCAGATTGATCTCCTGCCACTTCCTTAACAGTTCTGGCTGGCTATCGCCATAAGTTGGCATACATAGGACCCTCATGCCTCTCGGTATGATGTTAAAGTGTAATGACGCTTCAAGATGCTTGCGTTGCCAATTATAACGTTGTATTTTATACAGAGTATTCTTTAGTTGTTTGTATAGCGTATTAAATAAGTCCATATTACAGTTACCTTGCTCCGTGTGGGATGTTGATACTCTCCCAAAATCCAGACTCAATAAAAGGTTCGAACCACTGTTGACAATATTAGACCACCTTTTGGCACCAGCCCTCGACTCCGGATTATAATCTAACTCAATAGTAGAGTGAGCCATTTCGTCAGGTGAGACGGTTAGAGAATATGCAGCAAAAACACAGAAAAACCGTTCACCTGGACCTGGAACACTTTTTTTTTTTGCATTTATTATACATCTGAAAATCTACCCACTCACTTAGATCAATGCACGGTTTGCAGTTGTTAAAACCATCCGTCAAACTATCTACCACCGAAAGTGCATTTTTCAGGATTGTACTAACCTGCTGCAACTCAGTTCTAGGCAACATTAGGCTAGTTTCTGATCTGAAATTCTTCAAACTACTTCTTAAAAAGCATATTGTTGACTAGAGAATAGTAATTGTAACTATAATCCAACTTAAACTCTATGGTGTGCTTTGAGATCATATCTCCCATCCCACTAGTCACTCAGATCCAATGCTAGCTATTTTCATTGACAATACACTGGGCATTTTACAAATAGTAAACATTAGTTTTAGCTAATAATTGTATGTACCTATTCTATAGTTTTATATGTTTTTGACAGAATGGACATTTGACAAATACTGCTGTCTTATAAATTCTGAATGTGCATTTATATATAATGCAATGCCATGTTTATTTCTTAATGTTGTATTTTTGCCATAACTTTTGACCCAGGTCAGGGATCCTTGTACCAGTCTTTTTACCCGTTTAACAAATTAAAATAAATAAATAAATTAAAAAAAAGCCTTTTTACTGAGACAAGGGAAAAGGACAGAATATATTTGCAGTCCTTAAATTCAGAAATATGCCACACTAGATGAAGGTTCTCCCACATAAATGAAACTATACATCTTTATAAGAGAAGGGGAATGAAATACAGAGAACCAGATGAGTTAGAAATAAATGCCTACAGCAGATGTGAAGGGTTAGGGAACCAGAAATTCTTAAATATGTGAAAATAAATTAAGGGATTTGTCACTAGGCTTCTTGGTCCATTAAGTGTCATTATTCTAGAAGTTAGAGGGGAGAAACGAGAAAGAGACACACACACACACACACACACACACACACACACACACACACACACACACAAAGATAGAAACTTTGCTAAGACCCGGTAACATCATAGAAGGATGACAGTTATAGTGCAGGTAAGTGAAACATAGACCAACCTAACAATAACTTTGAGGTCTCTTGTATAATAAAAGAATACTGGCTAGGACTAACTGTTCCAACAGGCCTTCATTATGAAGTACTAGGATAGGGAATCCACAATTTATAAAGTAAGAAGTCCTGAGGAATGGTACAGGAAAGGAATTAAACAATTCAGGAGGAAAGAAGAGGTCAGGGAGGACCAGAAGAAAACTGCCACCACTTTTTTTCTTTTCTTTTTTTTTTTTTTTTTTTTAACAAGAAACCTCTTTATTAAATTATCATGTATGACATAGGCAATCTTACATTTGTATAAATGAAAATATACCATAGCGATACGATCTCAGTTGCAAGCATTATACATTCCAACCTGTGCCGACACAACTGTAGCTGCAAATATTATACATCACTTTTAATATATCCAGTCACTGTCAACCATTATGTAGCTCATTCAAATCCTACCTTTTTAAACCTTGTTCCTTCTCTGCATGTATTGAGCCCACATTTTCCATTTTTTTCCTATGTAATTTGCTCCTACCCTTTTCTAAAGATCCCAGTTCCAGTTGTTTTATCTCTGTTACTACCTTTGCTACTTCTAGCAAAGTTAGTTTAGACTTTTATTTCCATTTTATACTAATTGCTTTTTTTGGTAGCCATCATAATCAAACTCAGCAAGGCCTTACTAGCCCTAGGAATTCCAATTCTGTATCATAGCTCAAAAAAATCATTTGTCTAGTTACTCCAATTTGCTCACCAGCATCTCGGACAGATATGTCTGCAGGGAATCTTTAAAGTCTGCCAACTCATTGCACTCCCAGAAAATGTGTTCCCAGTTACCTCTTTCTCCCCCATCACACCTCCAGCATTTGCTGTCTACCTGAGGAAAAATTCTTTGGAGTCTGCTTGGACTATAAGAATACCTGTGTAAACACTTCCAGGCAAAGATCATAAATCTTCTAGACTTTGTTGCATACCTGGGAGACGTACATATATTTCCCCATTGCTTCTTTGTGAATTGCTTATCCAGTCTCGTCCCCATACTTCCTAACATCCTCTGGTTGATACTTATAGTTATGCAATAGTTTATGCTCAATTAATTACTCCTTTCTTAATGGCAACTTCTGTTCTATATTGTACTGAAAACTCTACCAGTGGTGGTCTTTTGTTTAGGACCCCCTATTTCTTTCTCTTTGCCTATATTTTATATCAATATGATATAAAGGCAATCTCTAACCTGCAGTCAAAATAAGTTCTTGGCATCTCCCCATTCTAACCTGCCATCCAAATAAGTTCTTGGCATCTCCCCATTCTATTACCTTTCCTTCTCTAGTCATTTGTAGACCCCAAAAATCTAAACATTATGACCCTCAACATTAGAAGCCTAAGAAATAAAATATTCCTCTTGCATGCTTGGATAGATCAATACAAATCTGACATCCTAGCCTAACGGAAACGTAGCTTAAGCCTAACAAATGACTCTGAACTAATACTTCCCAACAACAAGATAATCAGACTAGACAGAAACCACAAGTGAGGTGGAGGCGTAGCTCTATTATTTCCCCGATTCCCTTAATGTCACACCATATACTAACTACACCCCTACCTTCTCAACAGCAGAAATTCTCATATCCTTCCTAAGTCTTAATTCCAAATGAATCTGCATCGTTCTCTACAGTCCCCCACGACATTCTATCCTGTTCCAGCTAAACTATTAAACATGAGAGACTTACCTTAGGAGATGTTAACATAGACTGGCAATCTCTTACATCACAACTATCATCAAACATCAACCTTTATTGGTTTCTCCCAAATCATCAGCTGTCCTACTAGATACAGTAAATACTATACTCGTGATTCTATCTTAGATTGGAAACTTGGTATCACATCCTTCTAACTTTACACCCACCAGCACATTCCCTAACTCCCTACGTGACCACCTACCTGCATTTGCCATCTGCTAACACACTCCCTACCAAAAACATACAGCCTAAAATCTGTTTGCAACCTAGATAACTTCTCAGACAAGCTCAACGAACTACTTCAAAAAACAATTTGTTCACTACTAAAACATTTGCCTTTAGATGATGCTGTACTCTACTTTAACAACAGTTTCCTAAAAATTACTTGACACAATAGCATCAATCCGCAGTAAAAGAATTAAAAGCAACTCTGTCCCCTGGCTAACCAGGGAAAGTAAATACTTAATGAAAAAAGGGATAAAGCCCAGAAACAAAGTAAAAAAGAACGACTATTAATTTTTCAAACAGCTGTGCAACAAAGTTAAAAAAAAAACAGGTTACCAAAGATACAACTTTACTATACTCGCCTACAACAGAAGCACAAAACTAATCTTAAAAAATTCTGGTCTTCAATCTCTAGTCTACTTACACCAGGATCAAAGAAAGACAATTATCCATCACCCAATGCTTCTCCTGTTCAAACTGCAAATTATTTCAATACCCATTTTGTAAAATCCATAGCTGATCTGATTACTAAAACCCCCAATACCAGCCCTTCCCCTCTTCCTCATCTACCAGCCATGTCAGTGCCCCTTCATCTGGCCCTGACCTTTTCCACCTCAAAGATCCAAAACTCCTTACCATGAACTAGGCCACTTTCTTTCTACAACCAATACCTACCAGCCTCATAAAGACTTCTGCAAACATTTAAGCCCAGCTCTACTTGCGCAGACAACTTTCCTCATTTATACCTAAAATTAGCTGCTAACTCCATAGCTTACCCCATTAGCATCTTGTTTAATCTATATCAGAATCTATTGTGCCAACCATTTCGAGAAAGCCTCACATCATTCCTATTTATAAAGCAGTAACTCCACTGACCTTGCTAACTGCCGACCCATAGCCATACTTTCTTCCAACTCAAAAATACTAGAAAAATGTATTTATCATCCACTCATGAAATTCCTACTAGAAAACAACCTTCTTTCCAACACCTAACATGGTTTCCGCCTGGCCACAGCACTTCAACTGCCCTCATATCCTTTACCAAATCTGTAAAGAGAGCTAGAGATTCAGGTAACTTTGTATCTCCTCTACTTCTTGACCTTTCAAAGGCATTTGACACCATCTCACATTTCCTTCTCCTGGACAGACTCTCTGACTTAGGCCTCACCACTCCCACCCTACAATGGTTTTACAGTTACATGACCAAAAACAAATCAGTAAAATGGTCCAATGATATCTCAACCTTTCTACCTAACCCCACGAATACCACAAGGTTCCATTCCTTGGACCCCTACTTTTCAGTATATTTATAAATGGTCTATGCAGTGCCTCATCATCTGGAACTCTCATTCAATATACAGATGATTCCACTATTATCTGCATTTCTCCTCTCTATCCCATCTTCTCTCCATCACACAACAGACATTCTCTGCCTTCGAATCCTGGCTTACTTACTGCCAACTCTTCCTTAACCCTAAAAAACTAAACTGCTTCTCTTCCACTCCAAAAACCGCTCCATCAACATAAATCAATTCAAAATACATTTGGCTGACAACACCACTATCAAAATAGTACACTATACAAAATTGCTAGGTGTTGCTATAGACTATCACTTAAAATTTGATCTCCATGTTCAACAAAACAAAAAACAGAAACTGTGAATACTCTAGAGAAACAAACACTACCTCATCTCATCAACCAACATTACTCTTGCCTAAACTTTCCTTCTGCCATCCCTTCTTTATGGTGCCACTATACTTACAGATCTCCATTAGATTCAAAATGGAACAGTGCTATAATAAAGTGGCCACTTTTGCCATGAATTCAAACTAGTACACATCACTGTACGTCTTTACAAGTACTAAACTGACTAGAGCTCCCCGGTCACCTACTATCCATCTACTAGCACTATACAACATATTCTACAAACCCCTAGCCTGCCCAGCTCCGATCATCAAACCCTATAATCCAAATAACACAAACAGAACACTTAGCGAGCAGTTTTCTTATCTTCAAACACATCTCCAAACCCTCCAAAATAACAGGTCAAAACCTATGCTCTTACACTGCTGCTAAAGCATGGAGCTACCCACAAGTATTTCCAACCTAGTATCCTTCAAAACATCTTTAAAACAGCACCTACACAACTCTTGGCTTTGCCCATGCTCTACTCCTGACTAATCTCCCACCTCATTTCTCCCCTTTCTCCTGCTTTACATCCCTCTCTCGACCCAGAAAAAAAAATTATGCAGGTTTGAATTTTATGCATTATATGCACAATATTTCACCTTCTTACATGTTCCTATGGAGTATCTGCCTCCATTTAGGGTATATGTTACTTGTATTTCACTGTATTCACATTGGGTGGACTAATGGTTAAGGTGTTTGCCTTACAAACACAAGGTACAGGGTTTGAGTCTCACAAGGGATAATTGGCTAAGCTTAGAATTGCTCGCAAAGGCAGTTAGCCTAGTACTAACCTATGAACCTAGCAACTATGAACATGTATGTTGCTTCACTTTTATCTTAATAATGCTCTGTTAATAATGTTTGTACATTAGAGTCTGTAACTGAAGCTTTACTCCCCAGGCCTCCACTGAAAACCAGTTTTTTTTTGACACAGTAGGATCATACTGGTAAACAAATGTCAAATAAAAAATCCCAAAACCTTGGTGGTTCCCTGTTATATGATCGAAGACGCCTTCTTTCGAATGCGTCTTGATCGACCTTGAAAGCACGAAACAGCAAAATACCGAAATGGCATATAAGCGAATTCTTTCCCTGGGAAAGAAATTGATTGGCCACCTTTGTTATTTTGCCAATTTCATCACTGTAGTGCGATCTTGGAGTTGGTATACTTAAGTAGGGGGTGTGAGGGACACATCCCCCCCCATCGGGGGTGTTTATGTAATGTTTTAAAGTTTTTTTTTTTTCTTTTTTGGAACAGCGATTTTTTTTTTCCCCCTGGGAAAAAAAAATTGCTGTTAAGTGTTTGGGATTAAACTTTCGCTTACATGGGGTTGATGAATCAGATTTCGCTTTTTTAAGCATTCACTGATTTAATATAGACCCACCTTGGTTCCTTTGCAAGTTTTCTCCAGTATATTCCTGCCCCCTCTTTCCTATTGTCTATATTGCTAATTACAGTCATCTTATCATCAGAATCTCCCTTCCAGTGTTGGCTTAGTTCTTAGAAGACCATTTGCTACTTTATGAATACAATATTCTGCATGATAAATGTTGCTCTCCTTAAAGGTCTACATCCAAAACCCAGTCTCTCCCTGATACTCTGCTTCTTCTCTTTTTTTTCTTTTTCCATAATTTTTTCCCTGCATCCTTGATAACTTTCCCTTTACATAACATTTATGTATATATATTTTTTCACATATATATTGTCTGAATATTGTAATTCACATCATGTGGAAAAAAAGAAAAAAAAAATTTAATTTTATTTTATTACCTATTTTGGTTTGCTGCCATCATAATATCTGTTATAACCTGTATTGTCTATTTCTGTTTAAACTTGTAATAACTAGTGGAGCTTTTCTCCCCGGGCATCTACTGAAAATGGACATATATCCAGCTAGACTAGCCCGGTCAACAAATGTAAAATAAATAAATAAAATTACTTGAGCTTCCCCCCTGTTTCAGCATTATCTCTTTCAACTTTGAATTCTAGTCTTCTGCTTGTGCTATGTATAGGAGCCTTACCTGTGTTTCTCTGAAACACTCCAACTCGGGTAATTCCAATCCACCCTGTTCTGCCAAAAGAATAAGCTTATCCCACTTGACTCTTGTCATCTTCCCCAGATAAAATCCTTAAGCTCTTTATTGTTATCCACAACTTCTCCTCTGGTTGATAAAACTATGCCTGACCTGTGTACAAGACTAAAGGGACTAAAACATTTCAACTGCTTGTACAGCAGAAATAAAAAGTTTACACACCCCTGTTAAAATGCCAGGTTTTTGTGATATAAAAAATGAGACCACAATAAATCATTTCAAAACTTTTCCCACCTTTAATATGGCCTATTATCTGTACAATTCAATTGAACAAACAAATCTGCTAGGAGAAAAAAATGATGTACAATATGCTGGTTGCATAAGTGTGCACACCCTTAAACTAATACTTTGTTGTGTGTGCACACCCTTAAACTAATACTTTGTTGAAGCACCTTTTGATTTAATTACAGCATTCAGTCTTCTTGGGTACACACCTGCCATCAATTAGAGAGACTTTGATTAACCCCAAATAAAGTTCAGCTGTCCTAGTAGAAATTTCCTGACATTTACTCATTGCCTGCTACAGCAAAAGCTATGGTTCAGAGACCTTACAAAGTATCAAAGGGATCTCATTGTTGAAAGGTATCAGTCAGAAGGGTACAAAAAACTTTCTACAGCATTGGATATACCATGGAACACAGTGAAGACAGTCATCAAAAAGTGGAGAAAATATGGGACAACAGTGATGTTGCAAAGAACTGGATGTCCCTCCAAAATTGATGAAAAGACAAGACAAAAACTGGCCAGGGAGGCTGCCAAGAGACCTACAGCAACATCAAAGGAGCTGCAGGAATTTCTGGCAACTACTGGTTTGTGTACTACATGTGACAACAATCTCCCGTATTCTTCATATATCTGGACTATGGAGTAGGGTTGCACTACGGAAGCCTTTTCTTACACAGAAAAACATTCAGGCCTGGCTAAAATTTACAAAACTCCAAGTCTCCTAAAAGTATGTGGGAATGTGTTATGGTCTGATTAGACCAAGGTTGAACTTTTTGACACACAATTCCAAAAGGTACGTTTGGCACAAAAACACTTTGCATCACCAAAAGAATACCATCCGCACGGTGAAGCATGGTAGTGGCAGTATCATGCTTTGGGGTTGCTTTTCTTCAGCTGGAACTCGGGCTTTAAGTCAAGGTGGAGGGAATTATAAACCGTTCCAAATACCAGTCACTTTTTGGCTCAAAACTTTCAGGCATATGCTAGAAAGCTGAAGATGAAGAGGAATTTCACATTTCAACATAATGACCCCAAGCATACTTTCAAATCAACAAAAGAATGGCTTCACCAGAAGAAAATTAAAGTTCCGGAATGGCCCAGCCAGATCCCAGACTTAAATCCAATAGAAAATCTGTGAGGTGACCTGAAGAGGGCTGTGCACCTGAGATGCCCTCGCAATCGGACAGATTTGGTGTACTTTTACAAGAAACAGTAGGCAAATGCCATGCTGATAGACTCCTACCCAAGAAGACTGAATGCTGTAATTAAATCAAAAGGTGCTTCAACAAAGTATTAGTTTAAGGGTGTGCACACTTATTCAACCAGCGTATTGTACATTTCTTTATTTTTTATGTTTTCCCCTAACAGATTTGTTTGTTTTTCATTTGAATTGTACAGGATATAGGTCAAATTAAAGGTGGGAAAAGTTTTTGGTCTCATTTTTTATATCACAAAAACCTGGAATTTTAACAGGGGTGTGTAAACTTTTTATTTCCACTGTACCTTACTATCTATATCCATACAACACAGCTTCCATTTTCTCAGTTTTTGTATTATTGTTTGTTTAGTCTCTTCCCACATATCCTTAGCTGCCACACCAATATCATTTTTAATCTATACTCCTAAATACTTAATTTTATCATGTCCCCATAAGTATGGATATTGCTCAAATAAATTCATATGCGGATACACAATTTACCGCTATTGCTTTTGTTTTAGCTTCATTAATTTTGTATCCGGAAAAGGTTTGAAATGTCTCAATATGATCCACAGCACTGTAATGTCCCTTTCTGTTTTTGTCAGGTATAAAATAATGTCATCTGCAAATACAGCCAGCTTTTCTTCACTACCATACCAACTCTATCCTTGAATTTCTGAGTCCCATATTTTCTTTGCCAATGGTTCTAAATATAATGCAAACAACAAAGGGGAGATAGGACACTCCTGCCTGGATCCTCTGCTCAGGTAGAGATCATAGAGGACCACCAACCACTTTATTTTCACCTCCAATCCCTTGCATATCCTTCATAATCAAATCTATAATGTTATCAGGGGATACAAATGCTTCCATTGCTTTGCTTAAAGTCCTAGCTTACTTTGCCAGATACTTTCTCTGCATCAAGACCCATCAACAACAGTGGTATTTTCTTACATTTCTCTTCCCTCTGGATCATCACTATTCTGATAATGTTGTCAAATGTTTGCCTCCCCTCCACAAAACCACACTGATCCATATTTATCAATTTTGGCATCACTTTCGCCATTCTTTTAGCCACTATAGACAAACACTTTATAATCATGATTTAGTATTGAAATGGGCCTGTATGAAATTGGATCTGGTGGATCTTTACCTTCTTTAGGTATTATAGCTATCACTGCTTTCTTCCAAGATGTTGGTACTTCTCCTCCTTTTAAAATTCTGTTAAACAAAACCTTCCAGATCATTATCGTTTTTTCCCTCCTAGCTTCTAAACTTCCAAAGAAATACCATCTATTCTTGGAGATTTTCCTGTAGATTGGTTATACATCACCTTTCTTATCTCATCTCCTCCTATCCTGTTAGTAACAGAGCCTCTTCCTCCTGTAATATTGGTATATTTAATTCTTCCATAATCATTTCCATTTGTTCCTTTTCTTGAGCTACATATTTCTCTGCTTTATATAGACGTTCATAGAATTTCCAAAATATTTCCAATATTTTTTTAAAGGATCTCTTATCTTCCTTGTTATAGACTCCCAAAGCTTGGTAGCAGCCCTTTCTACTTTCTGTTGCCTGAGTTGTTTGTGTTCTAGAGTTATCAAAAAAAAAACGTTGCTTAACAGCAATCTTTTTAAACCAATGTCTATTATTGAGGTAATCCCTTAGTTTCTGTGTAGCATTTTGCAGTTGCTCCTCCTCTTATTAGGGGAGATTCCTCCTATTTTGCAATACTTTAACATCTGTCAGTCCCTCTAAATAATTCTCATTACTTTTTAAATATATCTCCCTTTGTTTTATTTCCAACCCTATTTTTAAATTCCACTTTAATTTTATCCCACTCCCTAACTATATTTTCAGAAGAAGCTTCTATCTTCTCTAATAGCACCTGAATAATTTCTACTACCCTTTCCTTAAATTCTTCTCTTTCCGACAGACAGGTGGGAAAGCACCAGTGTCTCATTTTTATTTTATTACCCTGTGTTTTTATTTTAGTTATTAGTGTTCCATGATCTGAAAGATTTATTGGGTACATATCAAGACCTTTAATTAAATGCACACGTTCCTGTGAAATGTAAATGCTGTCTAGCCTAGCCCAGTTTTTTGCATCTTGGGGAATATGTGAATTCACTCTGAACTCCTAGTACTGAACTCGCATCTTCCATGCCAAATATTTTCATAAATTTCTTTAAAAATCTACCCTTGGTTACATTTTCCTTTCTGGGTCCCCCAGACACATCTTAACTATTGCAAATCAAATTCCAGTACCCACCTATAAGTAATATTCCTTGCCAAAAGCCATTTCCTCCAGAAGTTTCTTAAGCTCCACTGCAGCAGTTTTCAGTAGAATATAACTACATGCCAGTGTTCATAGGTTCATAGATTAGTACTAAGCTAATTGCCCTTGCGAGCCATTTTAAGCCTAGCCAATTATCCCTTGTGAGACTCAAACCCTGCACCTTGTGTTTATAAGGCAAACACCTTAAACTGTAATCCTCCTCCCTTGCCAGTAGCCCCCTGAGTACTACAAATCCACTAATATTGTCTTTTTTTATCCTCTTATGTTACTATTGGAGCTCTTCTTGCGATTAATATAAATACCCCTTCTCCTCCTTTGCCTCAGGTATTCGCTAAATAACCATCCTGAAAACCTTTATCAAATTCACATGCCCAGTTCTTTCCAAGTGTGTCTCCTGTAGCATAGCTATTTGTACACTACTTTTTGCGTTTATCTGGGAGATCACTAACTATTCTTGAGGAATTTATTATTCCCACCTTTTTATGTAAAACAGCTTTTTTGTTAAATGTCTAGTTCCAATTTTTGTGTTACTTAACATGCACTGTTTGGCAGGTAAACATTTTATACAACTGCTTTTTGTCATCTTCATTTGTGCCTATGTCACATCTTGCAGAACATTTTGTTTTATTGAAAACCTTCAAACAAAAATACACACATACCCCCCCAATACCCCCTAAAACTTATTAACCTAAAAACAACACACAAAACTATGTACACCTTCAAATATTGAAGTTTTACCCTCCTAATAGGAATAAAAGTTCAAAACTGATAGCCACACTCACAGACTAGAGGTAAACAGAAAGAAAGATTGTCCATGCTAAGATGCACAGTAGAGCCTGTAATTCTATTAAGTGTTGTCTGGTTTTGCCCTATCTTTAGAGCTCTCTCAGCTGGGAAAACACTTGAATAGTTTCAGAAAACATTTTCTCTACGCCATTTCTCTTTATCAGATTGCCTGATAGTGAGCCGAGAACCAGATACAAAACTTGTTTCTAGAAAAAAAGCCGTATAATATTCAATATTCTTTTTCATTTACTTGCTTCCTGTTAAAACTTGTTACTATATAAAGTTAATGGTGTTAACCCAGTCAGTCCCCTATGCAAGAATGAGAAAAAACACACTATTTTTTATTTTGTCATGCTCGTTTAACCAAATTGTTTTACACTGCAGTGTCTACATTTCTGAAAACTGAACAAGGAGAAAGACAGAAGAGAGAAAGAAACACAGAAAAAAATGGACACCTATTTACATTAGTATCCAAATTAAACTTAAAAATAACTGAAAAAATGTGACACTACAACATGCAAAGAAAATCATGCACCACTTAATACTATTAAGAAAAATTTTTACTTAGTTAACTTTCTCCCTTCTGTTCCCCTCTCCTGGTAATTTCTTTGAACATTAATGACATGAAGGGCATATGCTTTAGAGCCCCCTACTAGTTTAACAAAGTCCAAAAAATCCAAGATTTCCAGATTTTGTTGTTTTGTTTCACAAATATAATTATTGCTTCATAATCCCACATTTGTCAGTTTCCAAGTTACCAATTTTAGTCTCCAAATGTTAATGACATGAAGTAGGGCATATGCTTTAGCATCACCTACAAGTTTGACAATGTTCAAGGAAGTCCAATATTTCCAGATTTTCTTGTTCTATTCCTGTTCATGCCCATCTCCCAAACCCTGTCTCTGCTTCATCGCCAATGCACTCTTGGTTCTTCTAGCCAACTCCTGTGCTTTTTCCCCCTCTCTCAAACATTTTCTGTTGAAACACAATGCACTCTTGTTCTTCTAGTCAACTCCTGTGCTTTTTCCCCCTCTCTCAAACATTTTCTGTTGAAACACTGGGAAAGGTTTCACTGGCACAGTCTCGCTGTGGTCTTTATTACTAAAGGAACAAGAAGCCGAATCTCCTTCCGTTTCACAGCTCACTTTTTGTTGGACAAACTTCTGTATTTCTTCCTTAGCATGCACTTCATCATAAAAGGTTTTTATTCCTCCAGGGAATATATTTTGAAGACATCTAGGTGCAGCAGTTTGAATCTCATGCCTGCTTCTCGACATTCCTTGAAAAATGGAATAAAATTATTCCTCTTCTGCCTGATGTACAATGAGGAGTCATTCTCCACAAACACTCTGCTGCCTCCCACTTTTAGTACTTTATCCTTCTGCCACAGTTTTGTCAGAATCAACTCCTCCTGTTAGTAAGATCACATTCTTACCATTAAAGGTCTAGGTTGGTTTCTCATAGCCAAATTTGAAGCATACACCCAATGTGCCCTTTTAATTAACAATTGCTGTTGTGGAATACCAGTCCAGTTGCTTATTTGTGCTTTCATGAAATGAATACAGTCTGTTCCTTCCAGCTTATCAGGTACAGCAGAAATGTGCGCTGTCCTCAAATTCTATTATTTTTTGAAACATCTCTTCTTGTGCAGTCTCATATTCAGCCAGCCTTTTCTTCATTTTGACCACTGAGTTTTGCAGTCTTATCACCTTATCTGAGTATCTGTTTAAAGCTTCTTCCATTTTTTCCAGCCTTTTATTGTTTGAGATGATATACTCCATCAGTGTTTCATTTATTTTAGTCATGCCTGTATGCAATTGCTTCATACTTTCCTCAAGGTTACTGGAAGTCATGTCCGGAGCTTCAACTTCTTTTTGAACAGCTATACTACTTTTGCCAGTTAGTGTTTTTTCATCACCTTTTGTAGCCGATTTTCCTTCAGAGCCTCCATTTCTTTTTTCTTGACATCCAGGCAGTGCATTTACCAGCCAGTTACTGAAATCTACTCTGAAACCCAGGTCCACTGGTTTACTCTGCTGAGTTTCTGCTTTCACATTGGGAGAGCTAGAATTAAACTGTTACTTAATGCACAGCCATCTTGGAAGTAAAACTACCACCACTTGTAATCTAAAATGCAAAAATGAAGTACCAAAAGAGGTCTGAAAGGATAAGATTGTGAAAAACCTTCAGGAAGCAGCATCTCCCCAGAGAAATAGTGGGTCATCAAGTCTTAAGCAGAACTACTTAAAACACAAGGAAAATTATCTTTCTTGGTCTAGAGGAGTTGTTTCATTTTTGATGAAATACTGCTATGGAAATGGTACTCCTGCACACCTGAAGGCATTTCGTGATTAAAGACCCATAACATGAAACAGGGGCCTCAGATTGGTCAGAAAATGGAAAACAGAAACAAACTAAAATGTAGATGGAAAGTTTGCATCTATAGATACTTCACCACTCAGCAGCTTGTGTCTCTTAAGCAAAGTTTCTTTGAATACAATAGGACTTCTCTACATCTAAGAAAGGAATATACCGGACTAAAGCTTTGGAATGCAGACTTCTAGATGAAGAAAAATTTAATCCCAATATTAGTTACTCCTTCTCCCCTAAAGGAAGAGAATTTAATTAAGGAACAAATGATATCCTTTTAAAGAACACGCAAGTAAACAATGACATCAAGGAAAATGACTGTGGCGCTATCCCCTTAGACTTTCACCAGGAAGTTCTGAACTAAAGGATATAGAGGAAAATGCACAGGTAAGGGGAGAAGACAGTACCCAGAGCCACAGTATTGTCCTTCATCTGAAGAGATCAAAAGAAAGGTGGCTTACTGATTTTTGTCAGTGACAAATGCTCAACTTTAGAATTAAAGCAGTGAATAAGCACTTGTCAGCACCAACTTCAACTCAAGATTTTCACTGATGGGGACTAAAGAGCCTCAATTGAGTCTGTGGTAAAAGATGTCAACTCTTGGTATGCAGTCAACTTGGAGGAAATGAACCCTATGTTTTCAGGTTAAAATATTATAAGTTTCTACAAGGGAAATAATCCAACACCTTGTTGGTTGAGGAACCATAATGTCAACATAGCAGGAATTGGGAACAGATGAATGGCCAGTCAGAAGTTTATAAATAATACCTATGTTACAGTACCTTCAAGTTTTGAGCTATGTGAAGCCCAAGGTGTGTTTCCTTCACAGAAGGCATCACCTGTTAGGTGATGAATAAATTAATTAGGTGGGGCATACCCTTTTAAAATTGTCCATGGATCTTTAACTACAGTAATCTTACTTTGGCAATGAGCTTTCATCTTTAAAGGGAGAAAATATTCTCATTATATTGGGTCTTCTGGACCTCTCTCATATCTGCTGCCAGATAGGGTCTATATCATATATTCGAAATTCCAAAATGTTGAACACCATATGTTTGAACTTGGAATTTCGAATATTGAAAACATCGAACGCTCAGAATAGCGAATTTTTTCCAAGGGAAAAAATTTGCTGTTCCGAGAAAAACACACAACACAAGCACACCAAAATAAATAAACCACACACATACTGTTAACAAAACCCAACCCCACACTAAACCTCACATACATTACTATCCACTTACCTTAACCCGCACCCTAACCCTAAGGTCCGTAACTCTCACACCACAGTGGAGGAAATAGCGAAGCCACGGAATGGCCCACCGAAATCTTGCCCGAGGTAAGATTTCGATGTTCTGGGGCTTCGCTATTTTCACTATTTGATATTTTGGGGTCGATGTTTTCACGTTCGGCATTTTACCTCTTTGGAATTTTGATATAGACCCATCAGATATTTGTGCTGCCTACCTTGCCTAATGGATAAGATTATTTTTTGTTAACCACTATTTAACTTGTCTAAACACCCTACTAAAGGGTTATGCAGGTCTGAAATGCTCTTGAACACCAACAAATGTTTTAAGTATACCTATATCTTTGTCCTGAGAAAATTATCTTCCTACAATAGAAAGTTCAGTTCATTGTAAAAAAATAAACAGTTGTGTTCTTAACATAGCTGAACTAAAAGGAGATCCTCCTTGACAGCTCCTATGACTGGCTTCATCCTCTCCGCCAATCATCCTTCATCACTTCTCTCTGAATATCCCATATTCCTAGCCCTGGAATCCACTAATTTATGAGCCCACTAGTTTTAACTCCAAGTACTAGTAGAAAGCTCCCTGGAAATGAAAAAAAATAACAGAGGATTTGACAATTATACTGCCAATGTGTTAAATACACACATGCCGGATTTAAATGTATACTTGCTAAGAGAGACTGAAGAGAGCTGTCCAAACAAAAGGAGATAGTAGGGAGGCAATACATGATCCAGCAAGGAAGGCCCCTCTCAATGATAGAGTGGTACAGTAAAAATGTACTGTGGTCTAACTTTGGGAACCTTCTTCACTAGAATCTGCAATTGGCATGAATCTCAAGCAGTTAACCACTAGAGTGCAAGAAGCAGCAGCAAAAAATGTCCAAGGATCAAAGTTAAGAAGGCTAAATTCTGAAGTACGGATCTAAAAGTGCTCACGTGCCATTTGTTCACAATACACTACCTCACTGCCACTTGCTCAATCTCCCTTAACTAGCAACCCTACCAATCCCCATATTCACCAGACTACATAGCCCTACCAGAACCCTGATCCTAACCCTAAAACTCCCATCCAGTCCCTAACCATACAGTCCATAATCACACCCTAAACCTAACACTCCCTCCCTCCCAACCTTAAACTCCTGGATAGCTCCCTACACCTAGGACTCCCTTCCCTCTTCCCTAACTCTGAAGTCCCCTGATCTCTTCCTAAATGTGAAGTCTCCTTTCCCAGTACCTATCCCAAACATACATACATTATAAGCACTTCCTTTCTAAAGATGGTTGGATGTCTGTGGCAGATTCTTAACTGAACTCGTATTCAGATTTGAGCATGAGGCACGAGTCTCTGGCATCAAGGAACTTGTCTTCAAGTATTTGGAAATCATGAGCTTGTAATGTTCCTGATGTTCTAAGGGAGGCCACACTCCAGAACTAATGGTCAATTCAATAATGTACTGTTAGCATAAACATTGAAAATTGTCCACAATGCAGCTGGTTGCAATGTAAATGTCTGTGAAACAACCATCGGAAACAATCATACCCTTTGAAGACTTACCTTTGACCAAAACATTTTACAATAAGCAGTCAGCTGTCTAATTTCAAAAGATGGTGCTTTTGGCATTTCATCTAGAAAGGGATTTGTTTGCAAACTACAAGACCCTCTCACCCTGGAGAGGACACAATCAGTATGTCTTCAGTCTTCCTAAATTCAAGCAACCCTTCTAGGTAAGATCTGCACTGACAGTGTACATTTAGAGCATGTAAGGCTCACTCTGTGTCTTGGTTTTTACTCTGGAAAAAATAGGGAGATTAATGGTCTGGGTTTAGGGACATTTTGGAAGGAAATGTTTAGTCCTAAGGGATACCCATTCCTTGAGAATTACCAAATAAGACTTCCCTAAAAAATGAGGGCCTGCAGCATTGAGATTCTGTGAGCAGAGATGACAGAGGCACAAAGTGTTTTCCAAGAAATTAACCAAGTTTGTCAAGCAATGCACTAAAAAAGGCAACTGAGCATGCTTGTTATTCTTAAAATCCCATGAACTGGATGTTTTTTTTAAAGAACAGAGATGCAGCACAATGTTTTAAGGCAGTGCAAGAGCAGCTAGTGTTGGGCCACAATCATGTACTCTACAAGCCCAGGATGGACAAACAGTTGTCAGATATACAAGAACCATTCAGTAGTGAATTGCAAAATTATACATTTGCCAAAGGGAAGACCGGGCCAGCTACAAGATCAAAAACATGCTGACAAGGGTATTAGTATTATGCCCATATGGAGAAAGTACAGTAGTGTACACTTAACATAAATGTAGATGTTCAAGTGTATTCACTGTTGCAGTCATCACACTTTGGTTATCTGCTTGCAGGTAGCCCTCAGTTAGCCCAAATAACAGAGTCTTGGGATTTCTGCGTTGGATGCTGTCGCCTCTTCCATGATGTCAGGTCAACAGGGGTATAAACCATGCAGCCGATGCCATTAGATCAGTTTTTCTTGCCCAAATGTCAGGAGCCCCCAAAATGGGAAGCTATTACATGGTGTGGAGCACCTCCAGTAAAAAGTAAATACCCCTGCCATAAAAGATGGCCATAAAGAGGATAGGTAAAAAGGATAGAAAAAGGCCAGGGGGGCTTGGAGGGAGGGAAACCAGGACTGCAACAGTGAATACACTCGAACATGGTAAATGTACACAACTGTACTATGTTCTTTGTGTTTCACTGTTGCAGTCATCACACTTGGGTTGATTCCCAAAGCTGAGGAAGGGTGGAGGCATTCAAGAGGAGTTAGGGCTGGTTAGCAGGTCTTTTAAGACTGCTGTAGCAAATCCAGCTCTGGATTTAGAAAAAATAGGTAAGTGGTAATGCTTGGTGAAGGTGTATACAGAACTCCAGGCTGCAGATTCCAGGATGTCCCTGGCAGGGACTCCTCTGAAAAATGCTGCAGAGGTTGAAGTAGCTCTAGTGGAATGAGTTCTGACCCCCTGAGGGGTACGTTTTCCATTGTGCTTGTAGCAGAAATGGATGTAGAGTGCTATCCATTTGGAAATGGTTTGCTTCAAAATGGTCTTGCCCTCTGCCCCTGTAGCAAAGCTGACTAGCAGCTGATTAGATTTTCTGAAAGGCTTAGTCCTGTCAAGGTAGAACCTGAGCTATCTGTACATGTCCAAGGAGTGCAGGATCTCCTTTATTCTGAGGATTAGGGAAAAAGATTGGCAAATGGATGGATTGGTTTAAAGCCACACTGGATAGCATGAAGGGCTCCACCACCATTAGTCCCTGTAACTCAGACACTCTTCTTGCTGAAGTAGTAGCTAGAAGTAAGGCTGTTTTCCAAGAGAGGAATTTTACCTCTGCTGAAGCAGCAGGTTCAAAAGGGGGAAGTGTGAGCTTCTCTAGTACAAATGTTAAAGGACCCAGGCCAGAGGTTAGCTCCTCTGAGGAACTGTTTGATGAGAAAGTGGGAAAAGAGAGGTGGGCTCAGTATTATAATAAGCTGAGATGGCAGAGGCATGAATCTTAATGGATGAGAAGGATAGGGCTCTGTGGAACAACTCTGCTAGGTAATCAAGGATTTGAGGTAAGATGGGCACAGCTGTGTCCTTTCCCGGAGACTGACTCCAAGAACAATATCTTTTCCACTTTTCAGCATAGGATTTCCTACTACTAGATGATATCCAGCACCTGCTTGCTGAGGGATGTTGGTGGTGTATTCAGGGGATAAGCCAGGCTGCAAGGTTTAAGGTTTGCAGCTGTGTATGCAAAATCTGTCCCTCCTGCTGAGACAGCAGGGAAGGTGTGTGATGTAGGTGCCAGGGTGGCACTGCTGTCAGAGTGCATAGGAGTGGGTACCAGTGCTGGCGTGGCCAGTCTGGTGCAATAAGGATTGCCCTTGGCCTGTCCTGTTTGATCTTGAGTAGTACTTTTGAGAGGAGGGGCAGAGGAGGAAAAGCATAAATTGAGAGGTTTTCCCATGTAAAGGATAGGGAATCCACCTCCAAGGCTCTTCTGTTAGGGTTCCTGGTGCAAAATTTGCTCAATTGGTGGTTTTGGGGGGAGGCAAAATGATCCACCTCTGGTGTTCCCCACCTCTGGGCTAGAAGTTTGAATGAGTTGGGTTCCAATTTCCACTCATGAGGGTCCAGTAGATTTCTGCTCAAGTCGTCTGCCAGTGAATTTTGGTTGTCTGGCAGGAATTGAGCTTGTAGGTGCACTTGGCTTCTCAAGGCTGTGTTCCACAGGGTCATGGCTAACCTGCAGAGTGGGTAAGAATGAGTTCCCCCTGCTTGTTTATGTACCACATAACTGTGGTGTCTGTCTTTATCAGGAGCTGTCCTGGAAGGATAAATGTATTTGAAGGCTGTCAGAGCATTCTGTACAGCTAGCATCTCTTTTTGATTGATATGCAGGAGAATTTGTGATGGGCTCCAATTTGCCTTGAATGCATTTGCCTGCCATGTGAGCCCCCCATGCATAGTCTGATGCGTCTGTTGTCAGGGTTTGGGCGGCAAGGGGTTGAGTGAAAGGAAGTCCCTTGTTGTGCATGCTTCTGCCCACCAAAGGAACTCTGCCCTTTGACAAGGTATGATAGGAATCACTGTTTCCAGGTCTTGAGAATGTTGACACCAGAGACTAAGTACCATTGAAGTTTCCTCATATGCAGTCTTGCATATGGAATTGGCAGAATGCATGAGGCATGAGGCATGAGCCCTAGGGCATGCAGTATTTTCCTTGCAGATAGCTGGGTTTTGGTGGCCATTAGTTTGAAATAGTTTGTCAAATGGATTGGCTTTTCTGGAGTGAGGAATGCCATTTGGGAAGTTGTGTTCAAGCTTGCTCTCAGAAATACAATTTGTTGGCTGGGCACCAGTTGTGATTTCTTTTCATTGATGATGTATCCCAGTGAAGTTAGAAGTCTTTAATAAATGGCAGGTGCTGAAGTAGCAATTCCTGACTGTCTGCCTGAATCAGGCAATCATCCAAGTGTGGGTAAATTTGAATTTTTCTTTGCCTGCAGTATGCAATGGCTGGAGCCAGGCACTTTGTAAATACTTTGGGTGCAGTAGATAAGCCAAATGGAAGTGCAGAGAACTGATAGTGCATAGAGCCTGCCCTGAAACGTAGATATTTCTTGCAAGACTCCCTATGGGGATGTGCAGATAAGCTTCTTTTAAGTCTAGGGTGACTAACTAGGCATCCATGGCTAGCATAGGAAGAAACAGTTGCAGTGTAAGTATTTTGGAACCACCAGAAAGGTGTTGAGAATTGATAGATTCAGGATAGGGCGCCAAGAGCTCTATTCTGGGCACCAGGAAAAGTCTGGAGTAGAAACCCTGTCCCCCTTTGTTCTACTGGAACAGGTTGAATAGCCCTGATATGGGGAAGAGAAAGTACTTGCTTTTGAGCCTCTGCCCACTGGTTTGGAGGAAGGTCTGGCAACCAACTTAGGGTTGGCAGTGAGTGGAAGTAGAATCTGTATCCCTGGGATACAATGTTTAAAACACATCGGTCCTGAGTAATGGACCATCCAGTTTTTTGCATGAAGGGAGACTTTTCCTCCTAGGGGTGCAAGTACGTGGGCATGGCTTGGACGGATAATTGGAAAGTCATTGTGAACTTTTTCCAAAAAGGGGTGGCTTACCACTCCCAGTTTTTGAGGTGGGAACACTCCATTGTTAGATCTCCACATACCCTGAGACTGTAGTCTTGGTGGTCGGTTTCCCCTGGGTTTCGACTGAGAAGGCTTGGGAGGGACTGGAAAGGACCAGTTTTTTGAAGGCCAATGCCTGCTGAATCTAGGTGGCTGCACCTGTTATGAAATATTTGACAGTTTGCATAGATTTAGCTTTTTCTTCCATCTTTTTAAGAACTTCTTCCGCTTTTGTGCCAAACAAATGATCCTGATTTAATGGGGCATCTATTAATTTTGCTTTGATATGGTCTGGCGAGACTTGCTCCTTCAGGCAAGCATGCCTTCTCAGTACAGACTCAATGACAGCAGCCCTACAAGATGCTTATAAGGCATCAAACCCACACTGCAAAGTATGTTTACTAACTTGGTTTGCAGAATGCATTAACTCTTGTAAAGCTTTATTTTCTGCACAATCTGGAAGTAACACCATTTTTTGTTTAATTAGTTCCATAATATGGTGCTGGCACTTTAACATGTAAAACTGGCAATTCAAAGCCCTAACAGCAAGAGTGGCAGAGGTATATACCTTCTTACCCCATCTGTCTAAAGCTCTAGAATCCCTGTCTGAAGGGGTAGGGTTTTTGGCTGTAGTAGCCTTAACGCCTTTAGGTCCCTGGGAAATAGTCTCTGGATCCGCAGTAGGATTCTTAAAGAGAAATTTGAGAGAGTCCGGTACTCTGTAGTACCAGTCAGGTTTTCTAGGAGCTGGTGGCAAGTGTCAGGAGTAAGACTGGATTCCATGAAGACATCATCTACAATATCCTGGACAGGGGGTATAGCTACAGGCCTGTGCCGAGGCAAATCTAAAAATTCTCCGAGTCTCTTTTTGGACTGAGCATAGTCTTGGCATTCCCATCAGAAATGCTCTCTTAAGGTATGCAAGGTTTCACCGAAAGAAAAATCCTCTGGAGGGGAGGCAGAGGGAATGGATTCTTCTGCATGTGAATCCTCATAGGTAGATAAGGGTATGTCCTGGTAATCAGAACGGTCAGAGTCATCAGACTTCTGGTCTGTAGAATCAGAAGGAAATTCAACTCGGTCTTTTAGCAGGGCAAGGCTGGCTTCCCCTAATTAGAGTAATAAGGTCTTCAGCCATTCTAAGAATTTGTTTTTTGTGGCATGGGAGGTTGAGCATGCACTTTGGATGTTGGTTTTCTAGGTGTAGTTCAAACTCTGGGCCTGAGAAACTTGGTAGTTTTAGATAAAAATGAAGTTGTTGGTTTAATACAAATATCGGTAGGTTGGAATACACCCTCAGAAGCCAGTGCCTGCACGGCGGCTCTGGACCCATCCAGGTTCCATAGTTGAAGCATCTCACGGCATACCAGACTCCGAATGGGTTTCAGCAGAGGCCTGCGAATCTCTAGAAGCGGGCATCAGGGGTTGCAAAGGCACCTGAATACCGACGAACTGGCGACTAGCTTAACGGAAGCGTCGTCGGCAGTTTTTGACCTATGCAATCTGTGTCTGCACTTTTTCGGAAGATCAATACTCAGATGGCTTACCGAAGCTATTTTGGAATACGGAGAATGAGAGCAAAAGAATTTTGCTACAAAAATAGCCCAATGACTAATAGTTCGGGCGTTAAGGCACAAATCCGACAGCGAGAGACATCATGGTCTGGGCCTAAACAGGTGATGCAGTAAGGATGAAAATCTCTGTGAGGTATTTGCTTTCGCAGGCAAGACAATTGTTAACTTTTTCCGACATCGGTTAGAGCAAGAAAAAATTATCTCTAACGGGGTACTTAGCTTTAGAAGACTTCAGGTTTGAAACTCAAAACACAAAAATTTTAGGTAGGGGCCGACCGGCACTTGTGAACTGCTTCTGCTTCGGGCTCCTTCTCAGCAAGAAAGACTGATGTAATGGCGTCAGCTGCATGTTTTATACCCCTGATGACCCGTCATGGAAGAGGTGACTGCATCCGATGCAGAAATCCCAAGACTCTGGTATTTGGGCTGACTGAGGGCTACCTGCAGGCTGATTACCTAAGTGCGATGACTGCAACAGTGAAACACAAAGAACATCCACATGTTCTAGAGGTGCAGCTGCCAAGGAAAAGGCTGCTGGGTAGCTTAATTTACTTCTGGAACACCTGTTGTAAGTTTTGGCAAGATGACTGACTATACATTATAAAACCGCTATCTCCCCAGTCAAGGGGGAAGACAGACAGTGGAGTCTTCTGTACTGCTGAAAAATTAGCCCCTTCTAGGCCATCAAGGAATTAAGTTTTGGTCTGTCTTCATTAAACTTTGACACTAAATGTTAGATCAGAAGGGAAGTGTACAAGAATCTCCTGTGCCATGAGATGTAGAATGAATCCACCGCTACCTTCTCTTTGCCCTGCTGCACCAGCAACAGAAGGATGACCACACTTTCTTTACTGGTAAGAAGCACTGGACCAGACAGTCTTTGAATCTGCAGCTCCAGGACAGGCCAGAAGAAATAAGAGTTTGCCAGCTTGTTAATCTTCCTCAGGATGTGAATTACTAAGAGGGTGATGTCTTTTTTACAGGCCACTGTCAGCTGGCACAGCCTTTCTGCAAAACAGATAAAACATCACACCTCACTGTTTGCTCATATAGCACTTGAAGGACTGGCTGTCTGACTGAATGAGCAGTGGTCCCAAAAGCAGCTATATATCTCAAAGGCATTTAGGGGCCTTGAGCTCCAAATGGTTGAAATGGTTGATGTGAGTCACCCTCGAGGGGGTCTGCAATTCTTGAACCATGTAGGAACAAAGGTCAGCTCAGCACACTAAGTGAAACATTCAGCTTTAGGACCCTAGAAACTTTGGCTGCAGGGAACTCGAAAATAAAAAGTCTTTCTTCACCATTATATTGCTCAAATATTGGAACTGTGCATTTTTCCAAGCAGAGTGATGGGGAGCCTGGCACATTCCACTGTAGACACTGACACCACACAGTCTTCTGTAATATCTTCATCTTCCCTTGTGCAATCAAAAGCATGAAAACAGTGGCAGTCAAAGCCATTTATGCTGAAGGACCCCTTGCTGGATGCCCACATTGTGATATAAAGCTGTTGACGTCATGATTTGCTGACCCCCACTACTGCTCTAGGACATAAATGGCTGGCAATTAAGTCTGTCCATCTATTCAATGGCAAGAATCATTGATACTAAAGTGTGCCCAGCTACATGTCTATAAAGGCAGTCCTTTGGAATGGGTCTACAATAAATAAATATACCCAAATCACCAATAAACTGCTTCCTGGGGGACTTTTACCAGTTTATGGTAACTACAGCAACTTTAATTATGACAGCTACTTAAGAGAGGATGCTATTATAAAGTACTTGGATGGGGATATCTGAAGTCAGCCAACCAGGTAGGAGAACAGATCGAAATCCTTCTTCAAGGTTTCTGCCACCAAATGCAATATCCTGATGAATATTTGAGGCACTTTTACTGCCTATATGGACCCCAATCACTGGTGTACCAAAAGATGTTCCTCGTGCAGTTATCTCATCTAAGAGCCCTGTGACAACACAGTCATGAATCCATGAACAGTCATCTAGAACTGGATGTTGTGAGGATGTGCTAATGAAGCCACTGTGGTCCTGAATGAGATGAAAACTGTATCCCCCTTCAGATCCAGAAACAATCAGAAGCTAAATCTCTCATCCTGTGTTGAATGACTGACAGCCTCTCTGATCTGTATCAGAATTCTGTTGAAAAAGTTTGGTCTCTTATTATAGCCCTTTCTTAGGGAGGATATACGGAAATTAAAGACATGACTCACTGTTAACATTATTAGCATAAATTGGTCTCTCCAAGGTAGAGTGAACACTGACAACTGCAACTCCCACAGGCAGCCACAAAACTGCAGCTAGATCACAGGAAATATGTTTTTGGGCAGCCTGGATGTCACGTCCTTAATAGGTTATTTAATGTGGGTTGAAAGATAGGCCAAACAGCATTTCCACCTTAAAACTGTACATGTAGAATGTTGTTCCTGAGCTATTTGAGGGGAGAGAGAGCTTCAATTAAGTTATCCTTCAAAGCCACACAATACAGACAGCTGACCTAGCCACTGCAACAAAAATAAAATTACAGAAAGACTAGCTTTTTCCAGGTTCTGAAGCAGGACTCAAATTTTGTTAGATGAAATGAGCAGCGGGGGTGGGGTAGTATGATAGAGGGGTATCTTCGCTGTCGAATGCTCTGCAATCTGGTAGCAGGCAGCAAAATGCTGTGATCTTTGTGACCTGTGTTGGTCTGACAAGATCACAACAGAGGCATCTCAAGGATTCCCGCTGAGGAATTCACTCTAATCAGCTGAGTATTAAACAGCACGCACCTTCTTGAGAATTACAGAAGCAGAGTTGGGTTGCTTCCTGCATGCATGGCTCAAAACTAGCTCAACAACTAAAATGATAGAATAATTTTCTGAATTCCAGCTCAGGTGCACATTCAGGTGTTTCTACATGGCAAGAAGTTTGAAAAGTGGAAGGTAGACGCTCAGTTCCTATTGGATCTCATAAGCCCCAAAGTCTTTCCAAAGGAGGGGCATCTTAGGAGGTATGAAGAGGAAGACTCCATGTTTTTTTGCAACCACTATGGTACAAGAACAGAGATGGAATAATACATTTTGTCCTGACAAAGGCATCTAGTCTTCAGACTCCTCATATAAGCCTGAAAGACAGGAATCACAAACTACCCGAGATTCTGGCACAAGCCTGTACATGTCCTTGTGCAATGAAGTGTGTGTGTGCCAGTAGAGTGGGACTGAAACAATGAACAATAACATCAGGCCATATTCCCTAAGGGTATGGTTCAGCACCCCATATTCTAGCTCTCAGCAGGCATCAGGATGACTGCAAAGGACCAACAAACTCTGCTGGGCTTGGGGGAAACCTGAATGAGTTGTTCCCAATACGTCTGAACAGTGGCTCAGTGATTCGAAGGACTGCTCCCCAGGTTCATACTGTTTGGGTTTTTTTAGTCACATCCACACACACACGGGCTGTGCAAGCACTGCTTTCTTAGGGTAGGTGCCATAGTACACCTCCCCAGATTCATAACAATTAACAGAAACCAGTAACTACTATAAGTGAAACAAAAACAGGAACCACAAATAATAAAAAGCAAAGAAATGTTTTTTTTTCGTGGAGCAAAGCTCACTCGCACTTTAATTCCAAGGTCACACAACTGCTGGGAAAGGGCGAATGATCTGCAAATTGAAAAGCTGTTCCAGTACTACATTTGCTGTAGTCTACTGCAAAGAAAACATATTCAAATCAAATGTACAAATGAAACCAGCAAATCTATACTAAAAACTGAATATTTTAAAACAAAAAAAACACAAAATAAAAATAAGTTGCAACAACAAAATCTCCTCATCCTACACAGAAAATGCAGTTACCTACTTTTGACAAAATGGGAGCTCAGCATTAGTGGCTTGGGTGACTGATGGAGCAGCAGATAGGGATGGGGGTGCCTTTTCTGGGTGGCAGGGCATTTGATGACAGTCCCTTAGGGGAGGTCCAAAAAGGGGATTTGCACTCCGATATAACTGAAAAATATGGGAGGCGGGAGAGGGAATGAGGAGGGTCTATAAAGACCCCCACCATGATGCCCTTAGGATATTTGACTGGCCTCAGCAAAAAAAAAAAAAACCCACACAGGGAAGGGGATTAGGTGATTGGCTGATGGACCAAATGTGAGTTGTGAGTGTGGGGCACAGGGGTCTAGGCTGATTGAATGATGTTTCTAGGGAGAACAAAAATAAAATAAAGTGAGAGCTTAACTATCCTGGTTTACTGAAACAGAATTATCTTGAAAGGAACTCCGTGTACATGCTGCTTCCCACCTCCTACAGGCCTGTTGTCTTTGAGTGAGATGAAGGACTGACATGGGCGCTAGCCTTTACTTGTTGAGGATTAACTCCTTAACTGTGAGGTCTGGAAGGTTGTTTTAGTAACAGACTTGCATTCAGGAAGGTGAAGCTCTGGTCCAACATATGAGCTGAGGCCCTTTTGACAGCTCTCCGGATGAGGCCAAGGGCTGTGATACTGCCCATCATACCATACCTTTAGGAGTTTTTGACCATCTCCATCCAATGCCTCTTGACTGTGAGCTGAACATCTGACATTTATGGTAATGCCTCACTTTGTGCCACTCCTCATGACAGTAAAGACAGTGCCTTAGTGGAACTTGACTAGTAACCCAACAGCCACAAGGTCACTTAGTAGATTTATTAAGCATTGAATGTGGGAACTTTTCAACAGCTTCCTTCAGGACTGATATCTGAACAGTTCAAGTGGCAGAAAAGATCTGTCAAAATGAAAACATCCATTTCTCTAACTATTAATAGTCTTGGGTGCATTATCCAGGCGGGGAGGGAGGAAAAATCTATGTGCTATGACTGACAGGCATGTGGTTATGTTGTCATTACTACTATGACATTGATTTAAGGACAGGAAACAAATTCTGAACTGTGGATGATGTCACATCTGCTGTCCTTTGGACAAATTGGTGCCGCACTGAATTGGAAGACATCCTAACAATATTCAGCAGGTGGTGCCCACTGGCAGAAAATATAGTGAAAACTCTTAGTCACACTTTTTTTTTTTTTTTGAGACTAAAGTTAAAAAAACATTCTGGATACCTTGTTAGAATGGGAGAAGAAACAACACTCTCAGACTCTAGACCTGAAATGCCAGATTTCTGATACCAAACAAATAAAATAAAAAATGAATGTCAATATAATAAAATGTATGTATTGTACATGCAGAATTCTTACTTTAAGATATTCACAGTGGCTTGGAATCCTTCCCATATGTTGTTAATTGTATGTACATTAGGAAAAGGAGGAGGAATGCAACATATGTTTCAAGTAGGTAGGCCCTAAAAAGTACTTGCTGCAGTCCAGCTGCAATCAGTTGCATCCAAATGCAATAATTTGCAGATGACTATAACAAGGGTATTTTTCCTTCGACTGCAACACTTTTATAGCATTATGTATTACTCTGCCTCTGAATAACTAGTTATGTACCAAATTAATGTGCCTAGTACAAGTCTCCATATTCTAAACCACCTGCACTGCCTTCACTTCATCTGTAGGTGGTGCTGTATTTCTGTGTTGAGGCACATGAGCTCTGCAATACACATTTCCTGTAAGTATCCACTTCCCAAGACGATTACATCATATCTTACTGAAAACACTGACACACAAATGAGGTTAGGATACTGTACATGTGCAATGCATTTTATGCTAGTACAGTCTTCAACAACTCAGCAGTTCTGCAGTATTATCTGCAACATGGTCTGTTGTACTCTATTTGAATAACACAGTGCATTTCACTAGTGAGGAGAACATTTCCATATGTAAAGAAAATATGCATGCATCACGAATGTATATCTATTGCCAAATAATTTGCCCACATTCAACTCACAGGTGCTAGTTTTGCATACTCAAAAGTGAGCAGAAATTTTTCTTGTGAGACTTGAATGAGCAAGTTATGAAGGCGCTTTCTGATAGGTTTAGTTTGAACAGAAGTACTGGGTAGAGATTTCCTCTTTCCATTTTGATGCCCGCTTTATTTTGGAGCCTTTAGCTAAGAACATAAGAGCTTCAAAATCCAAAGTTATAACAACCAACACCAGGCTCATGTAGTGCCGATAACAGTCACACTGGGGAAAACTTCAATGGAGGTTATAAATTTCAATGGAACCACCGAGTCAAGTCAGTTTTATAAATTTATTTTTGTAATATCCAGATAAATGCTTTCATCCCCAAAATATTAGGACTTCATCAGAGCGGTTTTAAAATGCTAATAAAATTGTTTACATACCTTGAAAAAGCCCACATTAAAAACTCAGATATTTAAAAAGCAAGGTACCTTAAGACAAAAGTTTGGATAAAAACCTTATTACAAAACTTCCTTCTTATAAAACAAGAATTATGTATTAAAATCAAAAGTAATCAAGTTATATTAAACCACAATTAAGAATAATCAATTGTGTAAAACTTATTCAGAGAATTATGTATAGAAGAAGGTCAGTCAAAATTGAGTAGCCTTAAGTTTAAGAACAGGAACAATTGATAATGTGATCATTTGAAGCATTTAAGTTTAATTTGCCACAGTAGTTCCCCTCAGTTGCAGTTTAGTCTCCCAAGAACTCTCTCGATTGTCTAGGGGTACAACTTCTAAAATACTGAAAAAGGCATTTCTGGAAGTTGTTAGAAATAATTCATTATGCCCAAATTTGTATCACCTTTAGTGATGGTACATAAATGTTCATAATTTTTTTTTTTGAACTGCCTCTGTTTTCTCAACAGTAACATGAACGCTTTTGGCATAATGACTATATAGACTACTCCATTAGTGGCACAGTTTTCATCACTCAATTTTACCTTAATTGGTGGATTTCATAACACAATCTCACTCACTTCCAGAATATAACTACACTGATTACATGTACTGCATTTTCTTGTGCCTTTTTTGTGTCTCCTTTGAAACTCCATTGTGTTGGTGTTCAAAAGCATTTTTAAGTTTTTACCCGTGTTATATACAAAATTGGGGGTTACACCTAAACAATGTCATGTGGATTTGTGATGAAGATGTTTTTGGACACAGGTTACCCACCTGATCTTTTGAATGACAGTCAGGAAGTTATGCAATGTTGGGGGACTAGATATATACCATTGTTGGGACAAGATGTCCACAATATATCTTTGTCAACTGATGAGTCATATACACATAACACACCTTAACTTAATTTTTCACATTCCCTAGCTTTGACTTATTGGTTTCATTAATAAAATAAAATATATTATGAAAAACTGGAGTATTTTTTAAAAGTGTTGAAGCTATACACAAGTCTTTAGGTGTAACCTTCCACTTTTGTACATAAAAAGACAGGTAAAAACTTAAATACTCCTAGAACAAGGACTCAAGGCACACCTTTAATCAGTCCTAGAAAGCAACAGACCTCATGGCGACTTGAATTTGTGGAACTGCGAGCTTTCATGAATGAAATGGGTGGGTCAGAGAATCCTTAACAGGGAGACAGCATTGTCCCCTAGTTCTAAGCAGGATAATTTGTAACCCCCCTAGAGTCCACCAGAGATTGCGCTGTCAATGGAATCCTCAATCTATCGCCCCAGGACAGGATAAGTGGCCTTGATGAGGTCATGCCTCCCTTAGACAATGCTACCAGTGATTCAAGCCCATTTTCATACATGTGTTGTCATCAACACAGATAGATGCCCAGTCTTTATGCCACTGGACAAGCCAAATGACCAAGAGCTGAGATTGTTATTCAAACAGTGAATAGAAACAATGAAAACATGTACTGCAAGTTCAAAAAAGGAATGTTATATTGCACTTTTCTGTTACAGAAGGAACCCACTCCAACCTGTAAGACTGCAGCTTCACAGTTGACAGTCAGAGCAACAAAGTTGCCAGGATCTTCTGTTCAACTTCCACAAGCAGTAGTACAAGTGTCCAATCTGCATGGAAACCTGTTCACAGAACTGGAAATAGTGCTATGGCAGCAGGACTAAAGCATCACCTGTATCTTCTCCTTGCAGCATGCATAGGACTTCTACTTCTGATGTAACAAATTAGTAGGCATACATACTCGACAACAGTTTCATCTGCAAAGTGATAAATTATACAATGCTTCCTTGCCCAGTGGAATCTCTGTATAATGAATATTTTTAGAGCATGCCTATGTATTTACGATTTTATATAGTATGCATTTGCCATGTGATGCCCCAGCACTGGCCCAGTAATCAAGGAGCCTCAATCCTCACCACTGGCAACAGCGGGGGATGTACACACTGGGAGGATGACAAGTAAACAGAGTAAAGTGAAATTTCCCTTAAGAGCACACAGAGATCACAGTCGGTCTGGGGCTGGTTTCCCCTTTTTCACAAGATCTCCAATAAGACTCCCCACTGGCACAGCAATACAGTTGAGATCTCAGCTCAGTGACCAAGACAAGACCTCCAGCCAACCAGTCTGTCCAACCAGTGCTTTGCGTCCCTGTCCAATTATCAACCAACTCTGTCCAACCAGTGCTTTGCGTCCCTGCCCAATTATCTGACACACACACACACACACACACACACACACACACACACACACACACACACACACACACACACACACACACGAAAGGCTTTCACAGATTTACTATCTATAACTCCTTCTGCCCAGACTACAAGGTAGTTTCACCTGCCACCAGTCACTCATCAGCTACTTTAAGGCCCTTAACAAAGGGTGTCCAATCCTACTGTGTAATCTTACTATTAATCCAAACAGTAGTTTGACCAAGAGCAAGGCAATTAGCAGTGGCCTGCACAGTGTCACCAAATAGATATGCAAGTAGTCTAAGAGCTTAAATAAGTCTCACAAATATCAGCCACAATGATGGGCTTAAATATATTTAATAATAAATACAGAGCCAGGCAAGACTGATGTGATGAGGGTATTTTTCCCAGCTGACGCTGCCAGGTCAAGTCTCTCTCTCTCGCAGAGAGTTCTTAAATTAACATCTCAGATATTGCTGCTGGGATACTTGCAGGATGATATCACTTGTCATCTGACTATCCCAGGTGAAAACCCCACATTGCTAGAAACTGCCAGCATTTAGCATCTCCCTGTGAAAAATACATCTCTCAGATCTTTGCAGCTACTGGAAGACAAAATAAAACACAACACAATGCAGAAGGCTCACTAGTTTTAGACATCTTGTCTCTTTGCTGCATTGAAACCATCTCTTATTACATGGTTATAAAACAATTTAAACTATTTTCCTGAAGTTTTGCAAGTTAACCTTCTATGTTCCAGTTTCCACTATTAAAAATATATACATTTACACAGCTACAATAGTGTATATACATTTCTGTTACTATTCTGTTACTATTAATCCAAACAGTAGTTTGACTAAGAGTAAGGCTATTAGGAGTGGCCTGCACAATGTCACCAAATAGATATGCAAGTGGATACACTGTGGTTACATCTTTTAAGCTCAGTACCATACAAACTATATTCAACGTACACTTCTGTACCAGCAGTTTAATATACATATAACATACAGTTCTAATACATTTGTAAGACAAGCATATGAATCATGTTGACATTCACAAATTACATGATTATTTACACAATTCCAAAAAGCTGTGCTGGCAGTATCTCCTCCCTCTGTCACATTACTATATAAAGCATAGTAATATTCACAAATGACAATTTACACAATTCCAGATAACTAGGCTGACTATATTTCTGTTTGTGACATGCCTATTTAAGGAAAGGGAAATGTGCATATTTTTGTGAAATGAATTCTAAAAGTCTGCATAAATGGGTTGCATCTTTACTAGGTTCATATAAAATAAATCACAGCATTTATTCAGTCCTTAGCACCCACAGTCTACAGCAGTCAAATGACGAACCTGATATGGTAGACCTGCTTTTACTTTGAATAGGTGATATAAAATGTTCACAAACAAAAGTGATGATCCCAACCTCCATAAACACACACATTTAAAATACATCTTTTAATCCACTGCAATTTAACTGTGATCAGCTGACAGTAAGGTTTAAGTACATTCATCTATACACTGCCTCCATACCTAGTGGTTAGTCATTTTACTGACTGTGTACCCCTCACATGCCTGTTTGTGATCACAGTATTACAAAAATACAAAAATGGTAATGCATTTAAACTTCTTTCACTCAAGAAAATAAAACCCTCTCAAACCACATCAAGCCCCTTTCATCCATAGACAGCCTCAGTATTCACCAAGGGTAGTCACTTTATTGGACAGTGTATACCACAAATGCTGGATTGTGATATAATGAGAGCTATAGTAATGTATTTCCCTTTCTTTCACAGAAACAATATACTAGCCTTGCTAAGCTGGTGTAGGACTATTTAACTATGACTGTGTACAAAAGTGAGGGACTCCCAGATGTTTCTCAGACTGCTTTAGTACCAGACCATATCCAGTTTGTCTGTATACATCTCAAATGTGTGACTGCAATAAAATGGTCAAAGTAATGCATTTCAACTTATTTCACTAAAACATACAACAGTCCTGCCAATCCATATTAATGGCATATTATATGTAATCAAATAAGAGTATAGGGTCAGGCACATTTCATCCACAGATTGCCTCTGTCACTTTATTGCTGGTTACACCTAAAATATCTGTCAGTAAATGAAAATGATACATCTATAGAATTTGTGTAATAGACAAAATATTGCTTTAGCTCAGTTTTTTTTTAAATCAGACAAGTGCAGTGCAACCCACTAACACACTCCCAAGCAGGTGTACACATATGCACTCATGCACATAGAGTTTACCACTCAGTCAGGTTGATGATTTTTTTGTGTGTACACTTCTGTTGCTTGATTGTGAAAAAATGAATGATATATAATGGCCACAGTAATGTGCTATATAACTTGTGCTCAGAGACACATACTGCCTCCTCCTACTCACAAAAAGACAGCTACCTTTTGTGCAACATAACTGGTAGCTTGTGATGAAAATGAAAGGGCCACAGTAATGTATTTCAGCCTGTTACTTTCATAAAGGGGTGGACTTCCCCAGCCATAACAAGGCATGTTCACTATCATTTTATTTATTTTTATTTAATTAATTTATAATTATTTTTGTTTTGTTGACCAGGTTAGTCTCACTAGGTCAGTGACCTCTTTCAGGGGAGATCCTTGGTGGCATTTTAACTGATGGGGAAACTTGTCTGTGGCACTGGATCTTTTTCTACTCTCTTCTGTAGTAGATGTGGGATCTGTTACATACACTTCAGCTACCACCAGGCAAAAGGGGCTTCAGTTTAACATCTTATCTGAAGGACTGCATACTTAGTGCAGCACCCCCTTAAGCTACACTGTAGTGTCAGTGCTTAAAATTAATCCATGCTCCTGAGGTTGGAATAGCCTTCTTATCTTCCAACACCAAAGATGAGTGTGCTACCACTATTTTGATTTTCACACACGGGTGGCACTGTGATTACCTCTGATCCATCACAAAGAAAGTTAAAGAATCAATGAACATAATGTATTCTAACTTGCTGGTGTTAGTCTCAGCTATCCCCACATCCCACTCTAATAAAAAGCTAAAAAATAAATATATTTTGGTAGGCAATATGTACTTTTACTTCTGTCCACATTATACCTGGTGTCCTGCGACCATTTAGTAAAATGACTGCAAGAGAAAAAAAATATCCTTTAAAATCAGGCATGCCTGTTCCTGCTAATATTTTGAGTAAAGTATGAAGAATGGTGCTCTGGGCAACTTCTCTCTTGGATAGTCATGTCCTATTACTATGCAAGGGTTAGAGTTTTATTCATTCATTTCCCGTTTACCTGTTTTATCAGAAAAAAAAAGTGAATGATTTGTTTTTTTTTCCTTGCTATTTTTACCCAGCAGCTGCAGCTTTTGTGAGGCCCCCTTACATACATGGATAAACATGGGCCCCATATGTTTACAATTTTTTTTTTTTTTTTTTGCATCTAATGCACGTTTTGGCTGTTATTCAGTACAGGACTTTTCATATCACAACCACTTGAACTTTACAGCTGAGGGGAAGTAGCTGTTTTATCTTGTTGTTTGCTTCATGCAGAAGCAATGTGTTAGTGCTCAATCTATTTTTTTATATTTTACAAGACTGCTGTCTCCTGGAGAAGAGGTTTCAATTTGTGTTGCTAATGTCTTTTCCTCCAAGATGTAACAACCCCAAAGTGAAAATAATGAATTAAAGGAGGCATGGGATGCAGTAGGGCTTGCCTTGCCGCCTCTGCAAAAAAAAAAAAAAAAAAAAAAAAAGGTTGCTTTTATCTGTAGTTTCTTTTAATTGTGAACTATACACACTCTAGGATGTGATCTCTTGTTGTCAGGTTCAAGCTACATCACAGCAAAGGAATAACGAACCAAACGTTGCTGTGAAAATGATTATGATGTATAGTTATGATTCTCTCTTCTACATGAAAATAATTAATTTTACTTCCTATTGCCAGGCATGGATATTTCCTACAATTCAAAACTAGCTTATCTACCACAGCTTCCTGCAGTGAAGCATTAACAAGTGGGGGGGATAGTAGGTGGGGGTAGGGTTAGGATATTTGCTGCCAAACAACAAGGCAACAAACAGGGAAATAGGCAGACTTTATGGGTCATGTAGCTGTGATCTGCTTTACAAGTTTATATTTCTGTGTAGAACCGGGATCAGAACCTTTTTCTTATATCTGGCAACTTGGACGAGTACTACAAGATTCTAGAAATGGGTAGAGAAAAATGCAGACAATTTCCTTAGCTGTTAATTGCAACACAACCTTCATTTCTGGCATCTGTTCTCAACTATTTTTGACCATGAAAACTGCTCCCATCAAGAAACACAAATTCTGGCATGTTACAATAATTTACTACTTTAAACTGCTCAAGGCTGGAAATGCCATCTACATCCTATCATCACACTGTCCGTTTTGAAGATGGAAAACTGTTCTGCAAACAAACTAGTCGAATGTTATCCATAGTGCTCTTCACCTAGCAGCAAGTTTCCTTAATTGCAGACTGCCGGTCTTGAAATGTTTCCATTGTTTAAGTGTGATAAAGGCTTTGGCTTGATAAATCAAACTAGCACGTCAAAGGAGTGGCAAGACTGTTCAGTGTTTACCATAGATGCTGTTGCTAGGAGGAACTAAACAATAACACATTTATGAGGAGCCTTCTTGAAGTTAAACACAATGCATGTGTGTTCCTTACAAACTATTAATTCACATGACAATCTGCTTCAGGTCAGAGTTGCCTAAATCTGAAATATATTACACTCAATGCACTCTACTTCAAAAAACATTCCTCTCTATATAACAAAATTGATGGAAATATATACTTGAGGGCTGTGAAAATAAAGCACAGTTGAGTAGAGTCACACCCCTTTCATAACAGATTAGAGCTACCCTCATTTCTTGTTCTACAAGATGGAGCAGCCTATAAAATACATGAACATTTATTTTATTGATGTATGTTGCTGTACAACGTAAATGGGATGCCCTTTAACCTACAATGGTCTTCTAAAGCTAGAAGAAAAGTAGCTACATTAGCCAATAAATGGCAAAAAGTACAGTTGTGTACACTTACCATAAATGTGGATGTTAGAGTGTAGTCACTGTTGCAGTCATCACCTGTGGGTTATCCCTGCTGTGGTAGCCCTTGGCCGGCCCGAATACCAGTCAATGTTTTTGTGCAGCATGGGGAATGGAGGGAGGGAAACCAAGACAACAACAGTGAATCTACATTTATGCTAAGTGTATACAACTGTACTATGTTCTTCATGTTTCACTGTTGCAGTCATCACCTGTGGGAGGATTCCCAAAGCTGAGGTAAAGGGTGAAAGGATAGGTAGAGTCCTAAGCTATGGGACAGGAGGCCCTGCAGGATTGCAGAGGCAAACCCTGCCCTAGACTTAGAAAAGAGAGGTAGGTGGTAATGCTTTGTAAAGGTATGGACAGAGGTCCAGGTGGCTGCTTCCAAGATGTCCCTTGTAGGTACTCCTCTGAGCAAGGCAATGGAAGTGGAGGTTGCCCTGGTGGAGTGGGTATGGATCGACTTAGGGGTGGGTTTCCCATGTAGTCTGTAGCAGAAATGGATACAGTGTGAAATCCATTTGGAAATGGTTTGGTTAGAGATGGGCTTCCCTTCTGCCCCTTGGGCAAAGCTTACAAGAAGCTGGTCAGTTTTTGTGAATGGTTTAGTGCAGTCCAGATAGTATCTGAGTTGTCTATGCACATCTAGCGAGTGTAGAATTCTTCCCCCTTGTTTTGAGGGTTGGGAAAGAAGGTGGGAAGGTGTATGGCCTGGTTAAGCGTTGCATCAGATACCACCTTGGGCATAAAGGAGGGATTAGTCCTCAGGGAGACTTGTGTCTGCAAGAAAAATTATGAAGGGCTCGACAGCCATGAGAGCTTGAAGTTCTGAGATCCTTCTGGCTGAGGTGATAAGCTAGCAAGAAGGCAGTCTTCCTGGAAAGGTATTTCAATTCTGCTGAAGCAGCAGGTTCAAAAGGAGGTAAGGTTAGTTTCTCTAATGCATAATTCAGGTCCCAGGGTGGAGTAGGAGGTCTTCTGGGAAGCCTGATATTAGAAGCCCCTCTGAGGAATTGCTTAATCAAAGGATGAGAGAAGAGGGGTGGGTCTGAATCATAATGGGCAAAGATGGCAGAGGCATGGAATTTTATAGAGGAGAAGGAGAGGCCAATATTGAGCAACTCTAAGTAATCCAGGATGAGAGGAATGGAAGGTTGGAAGGTACTGCCCCTTTTGATCATTTCCAGGAGCAGAATATTTTCCATTTTCCTGCATAAGATTTTCTTGTGCTGGGCCTTCTGGCTTCTGTGATGATGTACAGGACCTGTTTGCTTAACAGTGACGTCTTGTTAGTTTTTAGTGTATAAGCCATGCTGAAAGTTTGAGAGTCTGTAGGTATGTGTGCAGTACTTTCCCCCTCTCCTGGGTCAAGAGGTCTGACCCTAGGGGAAGCAGCTTGTGGGTCTGTAAGGCCAGACTGCTTAGTAAGGGGTACCAATGCTGTCTGGGCCAATCTGGAGTGATGAGGATGGCCTTTGGTCTCTCCTCTCTTATTTTGATCAGAATCTTGGGAATAAGGGGCACAGGAGGGTATGCATACACAAAGAAGGAGCTCCAGGGGAAGGTCAAGGCATCCACCTTCCAAGCTAGGAGATGATACTCCCTGTTACAAAACTTGTGCAGCTGGTTGAGCTGTGAGACAAAGAGGTCCACCTCTGGGATCCCCCACTCCTGGGTAATTTGCAGAAAGATTTCTTTGTGGAGCTGCCATTCATGGGGGCCCAGTAAGTTTCTACTTAGGTGGTCTGCCAGTGTGTTGTTGATCCCTGGTAAGTATTGGGCAATTAGTTGTAGCCCCATGGAGGTGACTAAGCTGGAGACTCATGGCTAACCTGCACAGGGGGTAAGATTGGGTGCCCCCCTGCTTGCTTGATGTACCACATTACTGTGGTGGTGTCTGTTTTTATAAAGAGGACCCCTGGCCTGAGATGGGGTTGGAAGGAAGTCAGAGCGTTTTGCACTGCCATTTCTTTCTGGTTGATGTGCAAGTGAAGATGCTGGGCATTCCAAAGGCCTTGGGTACACCTGCCTGCTAGGTGAGTGCCCCAAGCTATGTCTGAGGCTTCGGTGGTGATGGTCTGGTCTAAAGGGCAGAGGATGATGGAAAGACACTTGTTCATGGCACAGACCTCTGCCCACCAGAGAAATCCATCTTTTATGCAAGAGATCAGTGGGAGAGTGGTCTCTAGGGACTGAGACTGCTGACACCAAAGGTTCTTTAAAGTACCACTAAAGCTTTCTCATGTGAAGCCTGGTGAGAGGGATGAGAAGGATGCAAGATGCCATATATCCCAGGGCTTGCAGGAACTTCCTTGCAGTGAGGGGACTTCTGAAAGCCAGCTGGGTGAAGTAGAGGGGCAGGAAGCTCTGCTTTTCTGGGGATAGGAAGACCATTAGGGTTGCTGTGTCTAGCACAGCTCCCAGGAAAACAATTTTTCTGGTGGGGTTTTGCTTTGATTTTTTCTCATTGATGGTGATGTTAGGAGTCTGACAGAGAAGATCTTGGAGCAACTTTTCTTTGCTGTTTGCCTGAATGAGGCATTTGTCCAGGTAAGGGTAAATCTGTATATTTCTTTGTCTGCAGAATGCTATAGCTGGGGACCAAGCATTTGGTGAATACTCTGGGAGCAGTACATTAGAGAACCGAAAGTGCTGATTGCCTGCTCTGAAGCCCAGGAATTTTCTGCATGATTCCCTGATGGGGATGTGGAGGTAGGCATCTTTTATGTCTAGTGTCACCAGCCAGACATTTTGAATGAGCATAGGGAAGAGCTGCTGCAAGGTTAGCATTTTGAATCTGGGGACCACCAAGGGGGTGTTCAGTTTGGATAAATCCAGGATGGGGCATCAAGTGCCCTATTTTCTGGGAACAAGAAATAGTCTGGAGTAAAAACCTTTTTCTGTTTGATCTGAAAGGACAGATTCTACTGCTCCCTGGGATATTAGTGTTTTTACCTGTTTTAATGACTCTGCCCACTGGTTTGGGGGAAGGTCTGGGTACCCTCTTGGAATAGGGAGTTCACTGAAGGAGAATCTGTATCCCTGAGAAATTATTTTTAATACCCATTGGTCCTTGGTTATAAAGACCCAGTTGTCCTTGGAGGGTGAGCCTTCCTCCTTGTTTTAGATGAGTGAAAGGAGGGCAGAGGGGGGAGGGAGAGTCATTGTGAGTGCTTACCATAGAAGCGTGGCTTAGAACTCCTTGCCTTAGAGGTGGAAGTGGTTCATTGTTTGCTTCTTTGCTGGCCCTGGGATAGGGGGCTGGATGCCCTGTCCCTGCAGGGCTTACTTTGGCCCTGTCTGCTGGGTGCAGAGAAGGCCCAGTGTTTAAAGGGGAAGTTCCTGCTGAACCTGGGTGGTTAAACGTGAAAGAAATCTTTTACTGTTTGCATAGATTTTGCTTGGTCTTCCATCTTTTTAAGCACCTCTTCTTTTTCCCCAAATAGGCATTCCTTATCCAGGGGTGCATCAATAAGTTTAGACTTGACATGATCAGGGTGAGGTTGCTCCTTCAGCCATGCATGTCTTCTGACAAATCATGTCACTGCTGCCCTGCTAGAGGCTTCTAGGGCATCATATCCACATTGCAATGAGTGCCTGGCCACTTGACAGAGTGTAGTAATTCTGCCAGTTCTTTTGAGTTGGCACCATCAGGAGAGGTAGCAATCTTCTGTTTAATTGTTTCAAAGTGTGTTGTTGACATTTTAACATATGGAACGGACAACTGAGTGCTCTGACAGCTAGGGTTGCAGAGGTGTATATTTTCTTACCCCATCTGTCCAAAGCTCTCAAGTCTTTGTCAGAAGGAAGAGGATTCTTGGCAGAACTAGTCTTAGCTCCTTTGGGTCCCTGTGTAATAACCCGAGGGTCTGCAGCAGAGTTCCTGTACAGGTATTTGTGAGAATCCAGTACTCTGTAGTACCTGTCAGGTTTAGCTGGAGCAGGAGGCAGGGCATCAGGGGCTAAACTGGATTCAAGGAAAACATCATCCACCACTTCTAGAATAGGTGGGATGGCCAGGGGGTCTCTGCTGGGGCAGGTCCAAAAACTCTCCAAGTCATTTCTTTGACTGTGGGTAGTCCTGAAATTCCCATTGAGAATGTTCCCTGAGGGAGTGAAGGGAGGTCCTCTGGAGGGTCGGCACAGAGGATGGATTCCTCTGCATCCTCAAACAGTTAAGGGCTGTTATTCCTCTTCAAAGGCAGAATAATCAGATTCCTCAGACTCTTGGTCTTTCAATTTCTGGAGAAGGAAGCCTTTTCCTTTTAGGAGTGGGGGCCTGAGCACCTCGGATAAGGGAGATGAGATTCTCTGCCATTTTAAGGATTTGAGCTTGGGGTGGGGGGAGTAGTAGCAAGATGTTGGCTAAAAGCAGATTTCCTAGGAGTGGCCTGGCTTCAAGGCCTGAGAGAATCAGTCTCTCAGAAATGGTAGTCGGAAGAGAAGACGTTGTTTTTTGTCTAGAATCGGTAGTGCGAGTGGCCTCAGAAGCTGGTGCTTGCATCGCAGCTCTGGACCCAACCGAGGCAGAGACAGCCAAAGGTTCGAAAGACTAAGTGGATTTCTGCAGCATACCAGACTCCAAAAGGGTCTCGACAGAGGCCTGCATAGAAAGCGAGTTGGGCATCAGGTGCTGCAAAAGTGTCTTACTGAATTCCGGAGAACTGATGACTTGCTTAGCAGTAGCATCATCGGAAGGCTTATCCTTGTGTGGCCTGTCTCTATATTTACGTTTTTTTTTGAATATCGGCGGATTGTTGACTGACTGACACCATATCGGAATTCGAAGATAGACTACAAAAATAACTGTCTACAAAAAGAGCTCTACGGCGAATGGTTCTCGCATTAAAGAGGGTGCATTAAAGAGGGCACAGAACCGGCAACAAGGGACGTCGTGGTCTGGGCTTAAACAGTTGATGTAGTAAGAATGAAGGTCTCTGTGTGGGATCTGCTTTCCACAGGTGAGACAATTGTTAACTTTTTCGAGATCGGTTAGAGCAAGAAAAAAGGGTCTCCAACGGGGTACTTAGCTTTAGATGTTTTCTGCTGAAATTAGACTCTGGTAGTGACCAACTGGCACTTGTACGACCAGCTTCTGCTACGGGATCCATGGCAAGAAAGACTGATGTAATGATGTCGGCTGCCTTGCTTTATAGTACTGACGACCTGACATCAGACTACAGGTGACAGCAGCTGGCACACAAAAACACTGACTCTGCTATTCGGGCCGGCCGAGGGCTACCACAGTAGGGATAACCCACAGGTGATGACTGCAACAGTGAAACACGAAGAACATGCTAAACCAATTTACTTATCGTACTGAAATGAATGGTCCCTTATCTTTATTTCCTATATTTAAGCTGATGTACCCTCCACATTAGCAAGTCATCAGGTTCAAAGTGACTCATCAGAATAAATTTCCTAATAAAAATGCAAAGGAACAATACAGAAAAGCACAGAGCATACATTTATCTGTATCTTTTTTTTGTAATTTTTTTTAATTAATTTTTTCAAAGTGCAACAAAGATAAATAATTTAAATATTGGCAATATGCAAGTGTCAGGTACCCTTGATGAAACTGAATGATCTTTGCATTTAAGAGGATAAATCCCTCAGTTTTATTCTAATTATCAACAGAACAGAGAAAATCAGTTTAACAATGCTTCTAGTTTGCATACTGTATCTTAAGCTATTTAATACTAAATACCACTCATGATAGGTGTCAGGCAAGGACATTCCAAGCTAGGGCACCAGCATTAATAATTTTAAGACCTTAGCACAGGAAGACATTAGACAGGAAGATGCTGCAGGTATTGACAACAACAAAGCAATAACAGTATAGAGCTCATTTCAAAAAGCTACTTCTACATCACAGGACATGATAAAGGTGCAAAACAAGAACTTTCAAGCCAAACAAACTAAGACATCTTCTAAAACTGTTCCTTAATATGGTCAGCCCACAATAAAACATTTTTTTATTTCTATCTGACAAGGACATAAACTACTATTGGTACTCCCAATGTTGATAAAACATGTTTAACAAAACAGGAAGAGTACAAGAAAGATGATAGTCAGCCAAGTAAGGTACTCAAAAAGTGCGCTATATACACTTTCAGGAAAAACGGCAAGAATTACTTGCACAACTGATCAGGAATTAAATATACAGACAGAATGTTAAAAATTAATGGTTATCTGGCAAGACTTCCTTAAGTGTATCCCTCAGTTTCACTTTGCTGAATGATGTACATTTTATGATCTCTGTTACTGCCAACATACACTTTTCCCTACCAAAACAAGTCAATACCTCCACACCATGTTTTAATAAAAAATAAAATTTGCAATGTACAAGATAGGTCCTATTGTAACATGCATAAATGGTTTACATTTAACATGCATAAACTGTTTAACTTTAAAATAGCCAAAACTGAACTATTATCCCATGAAAAATCAGCTCCATGAAGACTCACTGGAATAAACCATCTCCATCCAAAGCATACCATAAAAAAGCATAAGTAAGTCTCCCAGTATAACTAATCTAAAGATTGTTAATGGTCAGTTCCCCACATAATAAAAATCGAAAAGATCCTTGAAGTTTTAACCCTCTAACTACCGGTCCTGAGTTACGTCATCAATGATGGACAGAGACAAATCTGCAGGCCTAGAAAACTCCGTAGTGCTTCTTCTTAAAAGTACTCAAATGTATTATTCTGATGCAGTTATTACTGCTTGGTAGTAGCCTGATTAAATTGTAACTGTTATTCTAAGCCTTTTGGTTTAAGCACTTGGGCTTCAGACCAGCTATTTTACATTAAGAAGGTTTGTAGACTACATAGTTGTGGCAGGACGGGTAGCTTACACCCTTCTAAGTTGGGAATTGCTAACTGAAGGCTCAGTGTCTGTTATTCTAAAAGCGCATTAGTTCTGGTTTAAGCACTTGGGCTTCAGGCCAGTTAGTTTACATTAAGAAGGTTTGTGGTCTGCACTCTTGTGGGAGGAGAGGCTAGGATTCTGGCCTTCTGAGCTGGGAATTTCTGGTTAAAGGCTTATTGTGCCTGCTTATGTGAACTGTTTTTTTCTGAAATTTGTGTGCCTTGTTTGCCCAGAAGTTAGTATTTTATTGGCCATTTTGGGCTAATTTCTATCTCTTTCATTTCCATGCTACAAAAATCAGTAAAACAGCTCACTTTACCTATTCAGCCATGTCCAAAGGGCAGTTTCAGGTGTACTTTCCAGTCCAACTGGTGAATCTGGGCATTTTGAGGCAATGTTCCAACTGCCTCATGTACACAGACAACCCTCTCCTCCTACCACCAAACACTAATATATGTGAGAGATGCAATTATACAGCCAAACTGGAGGCAAAGCTTCTCTCAACCCAAAACTGGAACTGACCGTCAAGAGGAAAAGGGAAATACTTGCAACACATCACCAGTCTCACACAGACCTACTAAACAAACACCGGCAAATAACACCAAATACATGAAAACATACTCAGAGGCTCTAAATAAAAGTCTGCAAAAGCAACAGAGACCTCCAAAGCAGACATCCAAGCAACCTCCACACCCCATCACAAACCATGAAACATACTTCACATAATCAGTGTGCCATGCAATCACAGCCCTTAAGGCAATATAACATACCCAACACACTAGTAATAGGAGACTCTATAATCAGGCACACCGATGTCCCACTAACTAGGCTGGACAAGGAGAAGGTTACAGTTAGCTGCCTGTCAGGCGCCAGGATCTGCCACATAACACAAGCACTCAGGTTGCTCCAGAATAAGTACAAATGCGACTCTGTCATTGTCCATGTTGGTGTGAATGACCTGAGACGTACCTCCCTGAACTAATGAAGAGAGACATGGAAGAGCTCTCTGATCATGTAGCCCAGGCCGGTATGACCCCGACCCTGAATAGCATCCTGCCCTCACCAAGAATGATGCCACAGTATAAAGAAAAAAATGATCAATTTCAACAATTGGTTAAGTTTCTGATGTCATTCAAAGGGGATCCAGTATCTGTCCGACTGGGATGACATGCTCGACAAGCCACGTTGCTTCATAAGAGATGGCTTGCACCTGTCACCCTTAGGCTTTCGAATACTGGCCAAGGCTTTTGCTGCCCCATAGTGCCTTTTTTAGGCAAGGCTCACAAGACAAACCCACTACCGTAAGTAGCACAAGTAACCAAAAACTGAGGGTAATGCTACTCAAAGCCAGAAGTCTACACCTCAAAATGCATGCACTAGAGGCAGTCCTCAGTATGGAGAACATAGATATCTGTGCAGTAGCAGAAACCTGGTTTAAGGCTCCAGAGAGCACCCAGCACTACCAGGCTATATCTAACACCATACTTTTTGGCCACAGAACCCGGACTGAAACACAAAAGGCGGGGGTGTATCCATATTCATCAATGATACCCACACCTCCAGGTTAGTGACACAGCATGATACCTCAGAGATCATCCATGTGCAACTAACAACGGGCAAAACTGCAATTCAAATTCACCCACCATGACCCAGGACCCCCATTCCGCATTTCTAGAGACACTGGAAAATACGAAGGTCCTACCAAACACCCTAATATTGGGTGATTTCAATTACCCAAACATTAACTGGGAGAACTACTCAAGTACTAACTCCCTTGCCCAACACTCCTAGAATTTATAAACTCGAATGCCCTGGATCAACTGGTCAACACCCCCACCAGAGGTGACAACATATTGGACCTGGTTATCACCAACATGGGTGACAGGTGTTCCACACCGGAGGACAACCCCTCGTTGGTTAGATCAGACCATAGACTAATCACTCTGGATATCCACATTCCACCCCCACTCAAGGAAACCACCATAAAAACTTTTCAAAAGCAAACTTCACGTTACTTAAGACCGAGGTGGAAAGGTTCACAGCCCCCATGCTAAAGGACAACGCTGTCCAAGCTGCTGAATCCCTTACAAAGGCACTATGAGCACCTGCAAGAATGCATGGATCGTGCTATCCTAAGCAAAATCAAGACTCACTCCTCCAAGAAAAGGAAACCAGTCTGGTGGACCCCTGCCATAAACAAGCTATACAATAAAAGGAGGAAACTAGTACAGAAAAGAGTAAAATCCCAAGAAGGAAAGACATCCCTGATCATTATCAGCAAGAAACAACGATCCCTCATAAAATCATCCAAGGCTAGCTTCAAAAAAGAAAAATTGCCAAGGACTCCAAAGATAATCACAAAGCATTCTTTAGCTATGTCAAGAACCTAAGTGGAAACTCTCAGATCTGCTCTGAGTTGGTGCAGAATAGCACAAAATACACTGAACCGACTGAAATTGCCAACATTTTGGAAGACAGGTTTAGTGCAAACTTCACCCCTTAAAGGGCCCATAACCATACCAGAAGAATATAGAGCCCCAGCAGTCACTGACACAGGTTAAAACAGCCATATCCAAAGCCAAAAACACAGCTTCAATGGGACCGGATGGTGTCCCAGGCTGCGTCTTACACAAGCTCCAAAATGAACTAACCCCATCTTACACAAGCTCCAAAATGAACTAACCCGTCACCTAAACACACTGTTCAAACTCAGCCTCTCTACAGGCTATGTACCCATAGAGTGGCGCACAGCAACAGTTTTCCCACTTCACAAAGGTGGAGCCACAACGGACCCTGGAACTATCGCCCTATAAGCCTGACTAGCCTGGTCTGCAATGCTATGGAGCGCATCATCATGGAACAGAGACATTGGGAACCTCCAAATATTGGACCCTACTCAGTTTGGCTTTAAGGGCAGATCATGCCTCCCAAACCTGGTGGACTTCTCTGAGACCGTTACAAAGGCTTTAGATGAGAGAAAAGAGGTCCACACAGCCTACCTAGACCTCACAAAGGCTTTAGACACCATTCCCCATTCTGGTATTATAGACAAGCTCACCAGCCTGAACACAAACCCAAACGTCACAAGATGGGTTGCCAATTGGCTCACGGATAGAACTCACACGGTGAGAGTTGCAGGCTCTAGGTCTGACTAAACTGGTTACAAGTGGCATCCCCCAGGGTTCAATCCTGGGACCCCTCCTGTTCAGTATATACTTCTCAGAGGTACAGGCAAGCACAGGACAATTATGGCTGACCAAGTTCGCAGACAACTGCAAACTGAGGGCCATAACTGACTTTCCAGCTGATACAGACATCCTCCAGAATGGTCTCACAGACGGATACCTGGTGTTAAAATCATGACCTCAAGCTAAATGCCAAAAAGTGCATAGTCATCCCCTTTGGAAAAAACAAAGTACCCATGAACTACTACATATGTGGTAGTCCCCTAAATACAGAAAATGTAATAAGGGATCTGGGGACCCAAGTAGATAGTAATCTCTCCTTTGATAATCATACTGCCAAGGTGGTTAGAAAATACTTTTATGTGGCCCACCTAATCAGCAAGGATTCACATCCAGAACAAAAGAGTTTTTTGTGCCCCTCTACTCATCAGACCCATCATAGAGTACAACACCCCATTTGGGATGTACCGTACAAGACACCTGCAACGGCTGGAAAGACCACAGAAGTACCTCACCAAGAGGATTACTGGTCTCAAATAGATACCCTATGCAGCCCGACGAAACTCCAGCTGTACTCAGTTGCATACCGCTTACTCAGAGGTGATCTCTGCCTGACATACAAGGCCATGTCCAACCCAGAATTGATGGACATGCTCCACCTAAAAAAAAAAACAACCCCCCCCCCTTAGAGCCGCATGCTCTAGGGATCTAAACCTCACCACAATAATAAATAGGACGTGCTGGAGGGATAGATTTCTCTCCCAGAGACTCCCCATACTTTGGAACAGGATTCCAATCTACATTAGGCAGAGCCCCTCACTAACACTCAAGAGAAACCTTTGACTAGTGGATGGGAAACAGAAATTCTACCCTGGGGATCACTGCAGTGGCTCTGCTGGACACATTCTGGCTAGGCTTATAGATGCCTAGTACTTGCCTATAAACCTAGAACAATTTAAAAATATATTTCCCAAATACCTGCTAGGTAGTTATTTTTCCCAGTTTAGTGACAAAACAAACAAATTACCTCTCAGCTTTCCATTACAAAGAATGGGAATAAAAACCCAGAAGTGAGATGTCATGCAAGTCATTCTCATGACATCTCACTTCCACCCAACTTAGAGTAACAGGTCGTGGCTGGCAATCCAAGTCCAGTTGTAAGCCATGCAGCTGCATTTGGCTGATCTCAGTAACTGATCTCACTGAAGTTAAACACAATGCATATATACTCCTTACAGACTATTAATTTACAGGACTGAATAGTCATTTATTCAGAGAAGCCAAAAAGCAGATGCTCTAGTCTTCTGGAACAGTTTCTGTTGAATGTATTTTTTTATTTCTACTTACTGACATGAAAGCAGATATATCAGTAGAATATATCAATGGACAGTGTAAAAAGTACACACTGCCTGCTTACTTGTAATAGTGACTAGGATGGAGGGTTATTACAAATGACAGCAATAAGCTGAAATACATTACTGTGGTCATTACCTCTTTCACTCTCTTGGAAATGAGACATCTAAGGTGAACATCAGAACAGGTAATGTTTAAAAGTGGAGTGTGTGTATGAAAGCAAAGGACAGTCCCATCATCAAAATGAAATTCTTATTGATGTGGCTTGTTGGAGCTGGGGCCAGAATACAGATGGCTGAGAACATAAAGCTAAAATACACTAACTTGGTCATTTGTTCATTCAGTTTCATTACCATCTAACATCAGATGGGTAAATAGAAGGTGGCTACCTTTTAGGTGATGGACATGTATGTGAAAGCGGAGCAACATTACTGATGTGGTTTGTTAGAGTGTGTGTGTGTGTGTGTGTGTGTGTGTGTGTGTGTGTGTGTGTGTGTGTGTGTGTGTGTGTGCACGTGTGTGTGTGCGTGCATGCCTATATACACAAAACTGATATAAAATTATAGAATTATTTATGTTTAATTTTCTTCACAGTCACACATTAGAAGCATGCATAAAAAGTGGGTGTTTTCTTGAGGCAGGCTATGCCTGAAAGAAAATGACAACTGCATGATCCTATGAAACAACGGTGATGACTTACTTTGGGAGTAGTGCATGTGTGTTATTTACAAGCAGCAGAAATATATTACTAGAGTCATTATTTCCATCACTGCCCTTGCAAGTAAATATCAGAAATGCAGGCAGAAGGTGGTTATGAGCATCAGTTAGAAGGCATACAGAGTGGAAAGGCACAGGATAGTTTCACATTCACAGTTGAATGATCATGGACATGCTTTACTAGGGGTACTGTAGGTGTCCAATTGAAACAAAATGAAATACACTACTGTGGCCATTATATGATTTTGACTCTCATCTTGATAAGGCATTAGAAGTGCACTTAAAGTCATTATCTTTTTTGAGGGACAAGCTGTGCATGAAAGTAAACAGCAGCTATTATAATCATTGTTAAATGATCACTGATATGATACGTTGGAGGAAGGGTATTATCTGAAATTTAAGTTGAAATACATTACTGTGGCCAGTTTTGAGACTTCACAGTCAAATTTATTATACCTCTCAGAAGACGCATCTTCCTCTGTGATACTGAATGCACAAAATGAGCTAATGCAAGTGTATATTGTGTTTTAGAAACACAATGACAGCACACAAGTTTAGGGTTTCATGTTGTTACTATTCTACAATTTCATAGCCTTCTTAATGTAAAATGTCTTTAGATTCAGTTCACAAATGTATATTTTTACTTTTTCTTACTGGGAAACACAAATCATAATTTTTTATTTGATAAGAACTAAAACCATTATTTATTTGTCCCTGAAATGATGTATCCCAACATTTGAAATGTTACTATGGAAAACAAGGATTCAGACTTAACACTTAGAAATTTAACATGCAGCCATTCTAACACTTCTGTACCTAAAATCACAATTAACTAAATTTGAATATCTAAGTTTATGTCATCATTTTTGTTTATTAGAAAATGTCATACAGTTTTCAAAGATATAACCCCATATTGACAGTCTCCACAATAGGCCTATGTCATCATTAGAAAGTAACAGGCTCTTTTTCATCAGGTGCAAGTATATGCCCTCTAACCAAGGAGGTGGAAGGCAGCCCTTATCCAATTTTGTCTTTACTGTCTGTTTATTAAATCAGAAGAAAAAATCTTAAATAGTTCATCATAAGAGACATGACTTTTGTGACCACATATATGGTGATGACCGACCTCCATGTATTGACAAAGGCAATGTACAGCTATGCAATTCAGGACTGAGATGCAGTTATGTCCTTGGTGGAAGTGTGGCATTCTAGACTGCATTATGTATCAAAGTATCCTACAATAATTCCCTAACACTATTATCAACTGGCATAGGGGCATTGAATTACAGGCTCATACAGGATTACAAAATGCAGCATTCAGTGAGCTTTTGATATCACAATCTGGCATAACCAGTTTGTACTGGTAAGGGCTACATGCCCTCTTTTTAAAAGGCAGGTGAAATTAATGTCCAGAACACACGCACTAAGATATTACTATACTAGAAGTAAAAGTCAAACATACCACCAAACAAGGCAACACTTCTGTTACTGCATATAGATTTATAGGCAAGCACTATGCTAGCTGCCCATATGGGGCATTTTAAACTTAGCTAATTTCCATTTCAAAGGTGAGAATCAAATGCTGTACCTTGAGTCTCTCAAAGGTAAACACCTTACCATCTAGGCTATCTGCTCCTGTTGCCATTTTAAGCCTAGCCAATTTCTCTTTCAAATGTAAGTATCAAACCCTATACCTTGTGCCTGTGAGATGAACATCCTAACCATTGTACCAACTCCTAACCCCAAATTTTTATTTTATCTAGTTTCATACATGAATACTAGGCTAACTGCCTGAAGTGCCATTTAAGCCAAGCCATTAACCCATCGTTGGAATCAAACACTGTACCAATGAGGTAAAGACGTTAATAATTAAGCTCAATACATTGGCAAAAGCAATGTGTTATGTAACTCAGGACTGCGATGCGGTGAAATTATTGATGGCAGAATGGCAGGTATTGAATACACATTGTACATGTGTATCCTGTTTTGTCTCAGACCATCATAAAGGAAGTAAAATACACCTTCACAGACCGGTACAAAATGCAGTTTTCAGAGAAGTTTTGGTGTCACATTGTGGTATACCCAGGTTCAGTAAGGTTATGTGATCTCTACTCAGTAAGTAGGATAAAACTGATGTCCAGAATATATGTGCACCAAACTGTCATTACATCAGAAGAAAGTCATATATAGTATTCCTGAAAGGAAGTTTTTTTTCTTGTTCATTTTAAATAGATATTCTTCACATACCTATGTAATTTAGCCTTACAACTCACCTTATACATGACAAGTTTATTACAACTTGATAAAATGACTATCAAATGTATCATGGGATAAATGATTCAAAGAAAACTTCCAAACCCATCCTCCTAGTCAAACTGTTCCCATTGAGATACTCAGCAGTTTCTTCATTGTCACTGTGTCCAGAGATAACTGCCATCATGAGAAAAATAGCTGATACCAGTAAGACAAAAATCAGCCTCCTTGTTGTCATATCAGATGTTTGTATTATACATTCCTAAAAGTGATACGAAGATAATGTCACACAGATTTGGATTTAACAGCAGTGTGTATAAAAATATTAAACAAATCTTAAGATGCCCCATTACCCGTTTCTCTTTGATTTCCTAAAATAAACCAAAAAATGACATTTAGTTGTATTTAACTTTTTCCCTCTTTGTTTTATCGAAAGCAGAAGTAATATACATTCATAAAAAATGAAAGCAAAATTAAGGCAGTTGACATCTCGAATGTAAAAGTTATTCCACTTTCTAGAAGATTCCATAGAATACACATGATACCACTCCCAGATATTTAAACATTTCAGTAAAACTGATTTAGGTTTGTGTACTATGTGAACTACAAAATGAACTGGCACCTCACCTAAGAGTCATGTTTAATCATACCCTCTCCTCAGGCTTTGTACCCACTGAGTGGTGCACAGCTACAGTTATCCCACTCCACAAGGGGGGGGATCCACCTTGGATCCCAGGAACTACTGACCCATCAGTCTGACGAGCCTGATCTGCAAGGCCATGGAACATATTATCACAGAACTTATAAACAAAAACATTGGCAACCTTAAAACACTGGACCCCACCCAGTTTGGGTTCGTGAAGGGCCGATCTAGTCTCCTGAACCTTACTGACTTCTTCAAATCAGTCTCCAGAGCTGTGGACGAGGGTAAGGCAGTCCACACAGCCTATCTGGACCTTGCCAAGGCCTTTGACACCATCCCCCACTCTGGAATCATAGATAAACTCACTAAGCTGGGCATTAATCCCTACTTCACTCGATGGGTTGCCAACTGGCTTACTGACAGAACCCACACTGTAAAAGTAGTTGACTCCAAATCCAGCTTCAGATAAGTGACAAGTGGAGTACCTCAGGGTTCAGTCCTGGGACCTCTCTTGTTTGATATCTACTTCTCTGAAGTACAGGCCAACACTAAGTGACTCTGGCTAACAAAGTTTGCAGATGACTCCAAACTGGGAGCCATTACTGAATCCCCAAATGATGTGGATACTCTACAAAAGGGCCTTACAGAAACAGATGCTTGGTGCCAGAGCCATGGGCTCAAGCTCAATGGCAAGAAATGTATAGTTATCCCCTTTGGAAAAAAACATGTACCCGTGAATTATCACATAGGTGGCAGTACACTAAACACCGAAAGTGTGATAAGACACGTAGGGACACAGATGGACAGTGGTCTCACCTTCAATAACCACATCGCCACAACAGTCAGGAAATCCTTCTATGTGGCACACCTTATCACTAAGGGCTTTTAATCCAGAAAAGAGGAGGTCATTGTCCCACTGTACTCATCCCTCATTAGACCCATTATAGAATACAACGCCCCATTTGGTATGTACCTCTCAAGACATCTGCAACTGGAAAGGCCGCAGAAATACTTCACTAAAAGAATCACAGGCCTAAAGCAGATGCCCTATGCTGACTGCCTTAAAAAACTCCAGCTATACTCTGTTGCATATCTTCTACTCTGAGGTGATCTCTGCTTAACATACAAGTCCATGTCAAACCCAGAGCTGTTGGACATGCTACACTTAAAGAAATCCCAATCCCTCAGAGCCACATGCTCCAGGGATCTAAATCTTGTCATCACAATAAACAAAACATGCTGAAGGGATAGGTTCCTGACCCAGAGACTCCCAAACTCTGGAATAGGCTGCCCATACATGTCAAGCAGAGAGCCTCTTTGGCCTTCTTCAAAAGGAACCTTGATGGGAGAAAGGAAATTCACCCCGGGGATCACGTCAGATGCCCTGCTAGACAGTGGTCCAGGGAAGTAAATAGTGTGGGAAGAAATAGCCAGGGAATTGTTATGGTTAGGCTTGTATAGGCCTTAGGGCTGATAGCCTAGTACCAACCTATGATCTGAAATGCAATTGAAGCATGACTAACAACTAGCAAATTCTCTGCATAATAATCTAAAAGGAGAAAAAAAAATGGCTAAACTAGAGAAACCTGTGTTTGTATCTTGAGCTGCAGTTAAAAGAGGCCCTGGAGTTGGACTGAATAATGGCAAAGCCATGAGGACTCGATGCTTTACTCAATTATACTTAAAAAATTTACAAGCAGCAAATTCTGTTAAACATGTAGCCAGCAGTATTAAAATGTCAAGACATTGACCAAATTAACAAGATGATTGAAAACACAGTGTAGCACATATAAAAATTCTTATTGACCATATCAAATGCTTTTCTGGTCATCCACTGTGAAGTATGGTAAGCTGGTTCTACAGAATTTATAGTTCTATTATAAAAACTTATAATCTACATCTGTTGCTTCTTTTGAAGTAAAAATGATCTTGGACAGATTTTGATAGATAGTTTATGCCCATTCTATGGTATTATACAACTGGAACATTTAAAAACTTTGCATACTAAATGCATTCTGAAAGATTTATGAAACTTTGTTGGAAGTGTTAATTTGTCTACAGCATTATAAACTTGGTTCATAGTAAGAAAAATTTCTGGAAGTTGAACTTTCATTACTAACGGCATCAATACATGTAAAAAATGTCTGATCTAGTGAAATGGTTATAAATGGTAAATAGCATGAAAAGAAAGAAGTTCTTGCATTTGACTTGGAAAGAACATGATTGATATCTGTTAATTTTTTTTTTCACTATTTATTCACTTAGATAATGGTTTTATGATTTACCTGCTTCATTTGCATATCCCCAAATATTTGTATTACAGAACCAGCATCCTTTATTTAGCTTAAATGTTATTCCCAGGAAGCAGATGATACAGTTTAAGTGTGTGTTTTAAACATTTAGTGTAGTACTGAGACTTTTTTATTTGTAATATACCATGGCTAAAATGTCTTGGTTCAAAGCAAATAAATAAGGGGTCAAGTTTCCCTGAGGACAGACTTGCATTCTTATTCACATTTTGTAACTGAAAATCCTGTTTTTACTACCTGAAAGTTTCACAGTGACATCTCAAAGTTCAACTGACATATGGCATTTTATACAAAGGTAACAATTACCTGAGGTTTATAGGCCTTCATTGCCAGTGTCTGATATTTTGCATCATACTCTGTTTCTACTTGAGGGTGTGTACTTAACTTCTGCTGAGAATGTAGAATAATGAAATGGTATGGAATACATATATTGGGTAAAACTGGGCTGTACTGGCTAGGCTTGTAAGGGCTCTTAAGTTATTAGCCTAGTAATCTCCTATGAAACTATATTTAATGAACTGGCATTACATCAAAAGTAAAGATCCAATATATTTCTCCAGATTATTTTGTAATTTGTAACGTGCCTAAAATGTCATGGTTTGAAGCAAATATAGTTGTCAAGTCAAATTCAGCAATGAGGTGCACCAAATACCTAAGCATAAAATAACAGTCTGATATGCATAATTTCATCATCATTATCATTGCAGCCTGAAAGTTTCACAGAAATCTGTAATTAAGACAGATATGGCCTTTTACACAATTACCAAATGTAGAGGTTCATATACTTTGTCACAGACCAACATTTTGTATTGCATTCCATTTCTACTGGGGTGTTGTATTTAATTTTTTCTCAGCATACACAGAATATAGTTGAGTCTATGCATTTAAAATGCATCATTACCACATTGCCACTACATCAGCGGTAATACATTTCAACAGATAAAAAAAAAAAACATTTTTGTCAGCTACAACTTGTCATGGCATAATGGTTAAGGTGTTTGCTTCCCATGCACAAGGTACAAGTTTCGATCTTGACCTTTGACCAATGCCTGTTTCGAGTTTGCATTGTTCTCCCTATGTCTCTGTGGGGTTCCTCCCACCTCTGAAAAACATGCTTGAGTGTTTCTATCTTAAACTCCTCAATGAATCGAGCTGTGAGCAACAGCACAGACTCCATATGGTGCCCTACGAGGGAAGAGTTGTATAGACCCAACTGCTTTGTGCATTTACTGTGGTGCGCAATATCCTCAACATGGATCACAGACTGTGCGTCATGGCATGGCTAGCGACTTGATGGTGTAAAATATGGCTCTAGGTGATTCGGTCATGTTGACTAATGTCGCCAAATTGGCATGGCTAGTTACCGGTGATAAATGGGGTGAGGACATGGCCTACTCCAATCTATGCCAGGGACCCTTGCTAATGGTGGGAGGGGTGTATGTGCCCCTATTGTCTAGTGTGTGCCCATCATAAAGCCCAGCAGCCCTGGGTCAATAAGCTGCTAGCTGTCCAGTGTCTAGGTGCCCAGCCTGGGTTACCTGGGATAGCTCTGTTGAGTGAAAGCTGGACATAAAACCAATCAACCTGCCAAACATGAACCAAGAATTGCTACACTTAATGTAGGTTCACTGACAGGATGCAGTGGATGACGTAATGAGCAGGCTGGATATCATATGCATCCAAGAGACAAAATGGAATGGCAGTGCAGCAAAGCCACTTTGCTTGGGATCCAGAGTTTACTACTCAGGAGGGGGAAAGGCTAGAAATGGTGTGGGAATTGTGATGAGAGAGAAGCTTCAGAAGGCAGCAAGGGATATCAGAATTTATGACAGACTCCTAGCAATCAGATTCCAGTGTAATGATAGGGCAGTATTCATAAGCTCAGCCTATGCTCCACAGCAGGGTTCTGAAAGTGAGGAAAAAGTGCATTCAGACAGCAACTGCAGGACCTACTTGATAAAGCAGAACAACATTAATTGGTGTTGATAATGGGTGACTTGAATGCACATATCGGGACAGACAGAACAAGATAAGAGGACTGCCTGGGTCCACACACAACAGGAAAAAAGGAGGAGAGGCCATTCTAGACTTCTCTCTGGCAAATGGCTTGATAGTAGCCAACACATGGTTCAAACAGACCATCACAAGATCACATACAAGAGCAGCCAACATGCAACTCAGGTAGACTTCCTCCTAGTAAGGAAAAGGCAGTGGGGTAGAATCAATGATTGCAAATTCATTCCCAGTGAAACAGTCAGCCCACAGCATAAAAAACTGGTTGCCACAATCAATGCAAGCAGTGGTCATAGAAGGCTCTAATGTTAATAGAGACCAGGCTGAAGACCTGGAAGTTGACTGGAGAGAAAATACAACAGTTCAAAGAATTACTCAGGGCACTAGCACCCCAGGAAGAGGTGGAAGAAGAATGGCTGCACCTCAAAACACCATGTGTGAGGACTACAGAACAGATATGTGGCCAAGCCAAGCATGGAAATAAGAGACATAAGGAAAGCTACTGGTGGAATGCTGAATTTCAGGAAGTCATCAAAAGAAAGTAGGAGTGCAGGAAAAATTGGGAGATACAAAAGACCGACCAGGCTAGGAAGGAATACTGGTTTGGCTAACAAAGCTAAGAAAGGAGTTGCAGTAGCAAAGAATAGGACATCAGAGATAGTCTACCAGCTTCTGAAAAGTCATTCAGTAGGTGGCACAAAGAAACTATATCAGGCTGCAACCCAAAGACAGCAAGCTAAAGAAGATTATTAGACACCCTTCATAAGCGATGCCAGCAACAACCTGATCACTAGTCCACAGGACATCAAAGGCAGATGAAAGGAGTACTCCAGCAGCTTCTGAATAAAGAAAACCCCACAGAAGCTGTGCTGCCCCCAAAACAGCCTACAATGACAGAAGAGGAGGAGCCTACCCTAGAAGAAGTAAAACTAGCAGTAAGGAAAATGAAGTCAGGGAAAGCAGCAGGCTCAGATGAGGTCACAGCAGATATGATAAAGCTAGTGGGGTGCAATAGGAGAAAAATGGCTCCTGAGGGTACACACAGCAGTGTGGAGAGAGAGGCATATCTCAGATGACTGGAGAATAAGCATACTCATGCCAGTGTACAAGAACAAAGGGGAAATTAACAACTGTGGGCAGTACAGAGGTATCAAACTCATCACGTTGCATGAAAATTCTGGAGATGGTGATAAATGGATATGCATAACAGTAGAATGTAAGATGGGAGATGAGCAGTTTGGATTCAGATCAGGATACAGCACAACTGACCTAATGTTTGCAGTAAGACAGATAGTTGAGAAGAAGCTAGAGATGAGGAAATAGTCCAACTGGCATTCCTAGACTTGAAGAAAGTAAGTGACAATGTCCCAAGAAATCTGATCTGAGCAATACTGTGGTGGTTCAAAGTCCCAGAAACATTGGTAGAATTAGTACAGGCTACGTACACAAACCCAATGATGAGTACAAACAGTGTTTGGCATAACAGGGGGATTCTCAGTGGGAGTGGATATACACTAGGTTTCAGCTCTGAGCCCACTACTGTTAATTCTGGTGATCAACTACATTAGCAAACAGGTTGGAGGGGACAGATAAAGTTGCTGTTTGCGGATAATGTGGCATTACAAAGGACAGGGGAATGGAATGCAATGCACAACTGAAGGCACATGGGATGAAACTAAGCACAAATAAGACAATGGCAATGTCAGCAAACTGGGGAAATCAGAAGAAGCTGAATATTGAGATAGAAGGGAAGATAGTGGAACAGGTAAATAGCTTCAAGTATCTGGGAGGGTGGGTTGAGGAGAAGGGAAGTCTGAAGAGGTCAAAGCTAGAATCAGAGGGGCTGCAGCCAACTGGCATAATGTGTCAGGTGTAGTCTGACAGAAGAATGCCAAAGAAGCTGAAAAGTAAGGTGTACAAGACAGTGGTGTGACCAGTACTACTGTATGGTATAGAAACCTGGGAAGTAAAGACAGAGCAGATGAAGAAGCTACAGGTAATGGAAATGAAGTGCCTGAGAAGGGTGGTAGGATGCACTCTGTGGGACAGACAAAGAAATGAGGACATAAGAACAGAAGCCAAAGTCGTTCCAATTACAGAAAAGAAAAAAAAAAAAAGAAAAGAAAAAAAGATAGATTATGGTGGTTTGGACACATGTAGAAACGCAGAAGACAATCTGGTGAAGATTTGGGAAGAAAGGAAGAAGATAAGCGGAAAAGAGGACTTTTAGCAAAGAGGTGGATGAATTGTGTGAAAGAAGATCTGACAGTTAGGCATGAGTGCCGAAGAAGGCAGTAGTATGGAATTGAATCCAAGAGAGATGGTGACAGTTAGCACTATGCCCCAACTCCATATAAAAAACTGGAAAAAGGGGTCTGATGATAAACATGTCATGGCTTGAAGTGAAGTACTGAGGGCAACTTCAGTGTTAAGCTGCACTAATATTGCTAAGGGTAGAGTATTGGTTTGCATTTTGGGGATATATATACACCATTACCACCACCAGAAAGTTTCATAATTAAATATCAAAAGATGGAGATATGACCTTTTATGCATTGGCATCAAATGTAGGGGTTCATGCACCTTCTCTGTCACAGATGACAGTTTGAAATATATTATGTTTCCAATGTGTTGCTCCACATACAGAATACACATAGTATGAAATAAATCCTGACCTGTCATTACTTCAGAAATAAAAAATCCAGTACTTTTCACTAAAGAAAATGTTTTCAGTTGTCACATATTACTTTTTTGCTGCTGTTTTTAATTCCCCACAGCTGATCATCAAGCTGCCTCCAGTTCCTCTCCTCATACACTGTGCATACTAGACCCGAGTTAGCATCCACTGGGCTACACCTGTCCCATGTGCAGGGCTGGTGAGGAGATTGGGAAGATTGGGTCTGAGTTGTACTGTTTGCTGAGGACTGCTTTCTACATATTTTTCCACCATCTTCACATGCCCAGTATCACACCCCATGTCAGTGCTACAAGAGGCGGATGTTAGCAGAACACTCCAACCACCCTCAAGCACCTTAAAACTGTTTCCCCAGTCTTCATCAGGGAAATCAAACTAAACTGTGTGCCATGTAACACATTCACCTCCCTCTTCTCACCTCAGGATAGGCACACCCATCCTCACCAGCCAGCACTTCAGATGCCCAAGCCACAAATTAAACTTGGTTTGCTTGAGTGCAGTCAGAGTTCTCTCTCTACACCATGATGCTAACTATGAAAATGCTGTGTTTAAAGCAGTAACAGTGATAAGGTGAAATTTAAGTAGAGTGGCACTAAAACTCTAAGAGTAGACAGACTACCAATCTTAGTTATTTTATAGTATATACCCTGATGTTACAACCAAAATGTTTTGTAAATAAATCTTGAAGAGGGACTGAGACATGGTCTTGCATACATAAGTAAGAAATTTATGTATTCATAGGCCTTCATTATCACAGCCAGATATTTGGCATTATACTCAGTTTCCACTGGCGTGTTGCATTTAGCATCTGCTTAACATACAAATATGGTAAAAGTCTACAGTCAATATTAATTTTGTCGTCATTGCATCACAAGTAAAAATCCTATGCATTTCACCAAAACCTTTTTTTTCCAATATTAACATGTAATGAGTAAAATGCAATTGTTCAGCAGCTACAATGTTGCAGGTCAGATACAGCACTGAGCCATATGAAGTTCCCCAAGAGAAAAAATATACTTTTAACCACCTTTATTGAATTACCACTTGACCTAGGCAAATTTGCATTTACATAAAAGTAATCAAACTATATGAACAAGTTCACATTTACATACGTTACACATCACATATAATGTTATATATTATAATCAAAGAAGCATTACATAAATTGTTCAATTTCTGACTGCTCTCAAACCTCATTCCTCCTCTTCCAAAACATTTTTCTGCAAGTATTCTTCCCAAAATTTCCATTTTTCTACGTAATTTACTTCTACCCTTTTCTAAAGTTCCCAGTTCCTTTCTTTTATCTCGGTTACAATATGCACTACTTCAAGCATAGCTGGTTTAGATTTTGATTTCCATTTACTAGTAATTTTTTGGCAGCCACCAGAATAAAACTTAACAAGGCCTTACTATATCTAAGCAACTCAGATCCTGTAGCCCAATTAAAAAAAAAAAAATCCTTAGTTACACTCATTTGCTTACCCAGTAATTCCTGACTGAGTACTCTGCAGGGAATTTTTAAAGTTGGCCAGCTCATTACACACTGAGAATGTATGCCCCCTTGTACCCCTTTCTTCTCCATTACATCTCCAGCATTTGCCATTTATCTTAGGAAAAATTCTTTGTAGTCTGATTGGGGTACAAAAGATCTGTTCAAACATGTCCAGGCAAATATCCCAAATCTTACAGATTTTCTTGCATATTTGGAAACCATACCTATGTCCTTCCACTGTTTTCTTGCAACTTGCATATCTAATCTCTCTTCCCAGTCTATTCTGACCTCTTCTGAATGATTTCTGTATCATTCAATATTGTATATGCCCTACTTATTATCCCTTTTTTGACAGCAGCTTCTGTTCTACAATCAATTAAAAACTCAATGAGCACCAGACTTATTTAGGATTACCCTAACTTTTTCTCTTTACCTACCCTATCAGGAATTGATATCAGAGTACAGACAATCACTAGCCTGCAATCCAAATGTCTTGCTGGCCTTTTCCCATTCTATTACCTTTCCCTCTAATTATTTAATCCTCAAACCTTGGTTCCTTTGCAAGTTTCCTTCAGTATATTCCAGCCCCCTATTGCCTATTCTCTGTACCCATAAATGCAGTAATCCCTTTCTGCAGAATCTCCTTTCTCCATTCCCATTCTGTCTTAGTTTTTACTTCTACTACCATAATTTCTATCTTCCCTAATAACTCCATGATAATTTCCACTACTCATTCCTTAAATTCCAGTCTTTTTAACAGGTAGGTGTGGAATCACCAGTCTTTCATTTTTACTTAATTATTCTGCATTTTCACCATAATTATTGGTGCTTGATCCAAAATGGTTTTTGAATGCGAGTCAAAGTTATCAGTTAAATGCACAGTTCCTGTGACATATAATTTCTGTCTAGCCTAGCCCAGTTATTGTATCTTGGGGAATAACAAGTAAATTCTCTGCATTTCTATTACTGAATTTGTCTTCCATAGCAAATATTTTCATACATTTCTTCAGCAATCTACCCCTCTTTTGCTATATTTCCCTTTTATCCCCCCAATACAACCTTATTGTTGCAAGTCAAATTCCATTCCCCACCTACAAGTAATATTCACAGCTGAAAGCTGATTTATGCCCAATGTGTAAGTTCCATAACAGCAGTTTCAGGTGGAATATAAATATATGCCAGCATAATTCTCATCCTTTACCAGTAAGCCCCTTACTATTACAAATCTGCCATTATCTTTTCCCCCCTCATGTATCACTACTGAAACTCCTCAAGCAATTAACGTAAGTGCTCCTCTTTTCCTTTGTGCCTGATATTTTGCAGAATATCCATCCTGAAAACCCTTCGTCTTATCAAATTCACATGCTCATTTCTTTCCAGATGCATCTCCTGAAGCATTGCTATTTGCACTCTGCAATTCTTAATAAAGTAGTCTTTTCTTTTTATCTATAGCTGCAAGACAATTCACATTCCAAGATAATGTGAAAAGTGTTGCCATTAAGGTACGGAGTCATTATTCCCACCTACTACATATGGCAGCTTTTTTAAAATGTCTAACTTTTGTGATGCATATAGCCATTAATGCTCGACAGGTTAATCCTTTATCCATTTTCTTTCTTAACACTGGAACTTGTCACATTTTACAAGATATTTTGTTTTAAGAAAAAAAGTCAAAAAAAGAAGTGCCCTCCAGAACACCCCATAACCTGTTAATACAATCATACTTAACTATGTACATATTCAAATAATGAAGTTTAACCCTCCTAATAGAAACATCTGTGCCAAATAAACAGATGGCAACATAGGCCCTAATTAACCTAAAATTGAGGTCATCTGTGTGCATGGGTATTGCCTGTGGTTCTAGTTACATTAATTGTGCCTGTTCTCTCTTCATTTTTATTCCCACATTTATGGAAACATCTTGTATGCTTTCAGAATTCATTAACTTTTAGCCTTGAAGAAATCAATGTTTTATCTTTTATTGTCCTATTATCAGCTTGACTCCATGGAAGCATAAGAGAAAAAAAATAAAAAAACAAGTCTCCTGCTGCAGCCTGAAAGATGCACTGAAACATTAATTGCTAAAGGTATACTTTTTCTTATATTCGGTGTTCTCATTTATTTGTTTCTGCTTAAAATGTTACTAGATTAAGCCAAGGGCCTTAATCCAGACATTCACCTATGCAAAAGTAAGAGAAAGCATCAGTTCCTTATATATAATCTGTGCACTTTTACACACCATCCCCCACCTCAACAACTTAACTTAAAAACTTTTGTCTAACCTTTCTCCTTTCTGCACTGTAGTGCCTACATTTCTTACCACCAAAAAGGAAGAAAAGAGAAGAGGAAGAAAAAAAAACATGCGTTTACTTTAGCAACTATCACATACAAGAACTAAAAATACTTTACTATAAAATATAAAATTTATATTGAGAAGCATTTAAAAAAACTTAAGAAAATAATTTCTTTTTACTTTTGGTTACCTTTTTTCCTCCCCCCCTTCCTTCAGAGTCCTTCCAAGTATTAATGACATGAAGTGGGACCAATGTTTTTCAGTTCCCCACAGGTTTAACAAAGTCAACAAAGTCCAGTCTTTCCACTTAATCTTATACAGCCATATTTCACAAATGTGATTGATGTTTTGTACACTCAAATGTATTCATTAACTTCTGTGTTACTGGTTTTCTTTCTGCTCCCAACTCCAGATTTCAGTTCAATTCCAAGACACTCCCGATTCTTCTGGTCAACCCCTGTACTTTCCTCTGTCTCTCAAGCATTTTCCTTTGGAAGAATGGAGAAGGTTTCACTGGCAACGTTTCTCAGTGTGCTTTATTATCAGAAGAATGAGAAGCAGCATTCCCTTCTCCTTGATGGGTCACTTTCTGTTGGACAAACTTTCTGCATTTTCTCCTTAGCCTATTCTGCATCAAAAAATGATTTATCCTGCAAGAAAAAAAATATTCTGGATGCAGCAGAATCTTAAACTTGTATGCCAACATTTACTGATTACTTAAATAAATTTGTTTCTCTTCTGCCATGAATAATCATGCACTAGAAACACTCTGCTGCCTCCAAATTTTAATACTTTGCCCTTTTCCCACAGTTTTGTCATAAGCAGCTCTTTCTGTTGATAGGTTTGCACCTTTACTAATTAAGATCTTGGCTGCTTTCAAATGGCCAGGTTTGGAGCATACAAAAGGGGATTCCTTTCAATTAACAGTTCCTGCTATGGAATCCCAGTCCAGTTGCTTATTTGTGCCTTCATAAAATTAATATTGTCTGTTCCCTCCTAGTTTCTCGGGAACAGCAGAAAATCTCAGATTTTCCCTGCATGCTCTATCCTCTAATTCTACTATTTTTGAAATATCTTTTTGCCCAGTTTCATATTTTCCAGTCTTTTCTTCATTTCAATCTGTGATTTTGCAGTTTTATCAGCTCATCTGAATATCTGTTTAAATCTTCTTCCATTTTTTCTAGCCATTTGGAGTTTGAGTTGATTTACTTCATTTAGTTACAGTTCTGAGCATATTTGACATTTTTCCCCTAGATTACTCAAAGCCACATCTTTCACGAAAGCCAGAGCTTGAATTGCTTTATGCAGTACCTTTTCTAGTTGATTTTCTTTCAGGCTTTCCTGTTTTTTTCTTTGCTGGCATATACACAGTGTACTTAATAGCCACTAAATGGATTTTACTCAAGCTGACAATATCACTGGCTGTTTCTCAGTTCATATTTTCACAATGGGTGAGCTGCAGTTAAGCTGTTTATCACTGTGCAGCCATCTTGGAAATTAAAAAAAATATTTTGAGTGTTCTCTAGCCCCTTATTATTACAGCCTAAAAGTTTCATTAAGGCATTTTTGAAGGAAAACATTGGAACCCCAGACAGGAGTTTAAAGGCCTTCATTGCCACAATCTGATATTTTTGAATGCAATCAGTCTACATTGAGGATGCTGTATTTAACCTCTTCTCAATATGCAGAGTTGTTGCATCAAATGTAAAAAAAAAAATTTTGCAACACCATGACTAAAATATCATGGCCTGAAGCACCTAATGTGTAGGGAACAAATTCAGCAATGAGGTGCAATGAAATCTCCAAGGGTAGACTAACAGTCCTTGGTGCATTTTGTAGCTAAATGAACTGCTTCTCCTATCTGAATGAAATCTGCAAGGGAATTGTGATCAGGCCTTTTAAACATAGATAAGAAGTGCAGCATTCCTGAGACTACAATGTCACAGTTTGACACTTTACCAAAAACTAAAGTAACAGTATGGTTCGAGGGCAACAGGAAACACAGGAACTTCCCTAGAAATGTTAAAACACCAGCATTTTAATCATGCATTAAGCTCTTTTGTCCCTTCACTTTGTTCATCAGAATGAACAATCAAACATTACTTTCTTTTATATACAGCTATCTGTCCTAATTAATCCACTTCTTTATATCCTTAAAGATATATTACCCCATTACTACTCCTAAAAATGCATGTTTTAATTACAGTCGCTGTTTCAATTTAATAAAATATTACAAATTAAAACTATCACATTTGTATAACTTCATACGAAGCTTTAAAACTGGTTGAATTGAAATATAATTATTCAACCAGAGGGGAAAAGCATTTAATTTTTACCTGCCAAACCAATTCTTTATGCACTAATTTGGTCTCCCAGTCCCCTTTAAGTGGGTTAAATTTCTTTCTCCAAGATACCAAATTTAAATTCATTACGACAATTGTCAAATAATGTATGTTTATAGAAAGCATTATTACTGTTCTTATTTTTAAACTGTATACATGCTTGCATATTCTCTGAGTGATCTCTCCATTTTCTAAACATAGAAGCATGAACACTTTGTGCAAATAGCTAAATAAACAATTCCTGAACTACCACAGTTCCCTTTCATAAACTTTATTAGTTTTCAAATTATTCTCAAGTTGAAAGTTTATCCATTATATAAGAATGTTGACTACAAGAACCAGACTTCCTAGCACCTTGTCTACAATTTTTTCTTCTTTTACCATAAAGTTAGTACCTTCAAGCATACTTTTTAGGTTCTGTCTTGTTTATTATACAAATTCTGGACCCATTAGAACTACCCGAGACCATGGGATTAACTTTCAAAATATTCCAATTCCTATTAACAGTATCCATAACTTTTTGGGAAGTGTTATTAAACTCAATGACCTTAGCCTTCTCAAAAATAGAAGTTTCACTGTTGGGGGGGGGGGGGGGTGATCAACTACATCAAGGCCAGTACCTAAAGTGGTTTATATTTCTTACCTTACTCATTCAAAACTTCCTTGCTGATTTTATCCACAAGATCTTTAGGATACCCTCTATCTGAAAACATTTGGGAGAGATTATCAATTCCTTTTAGAACATCTTCCCTTATTGATGTCATCCTTGTTATTCTAATATGCTGTCCTTTAATTACTTTTTTTTCTGTGAGTATGGATAAGCACTATTAAAGAGTAAGCATGCATTACCGAAGGTGAATTTCCTAAAGATTTTAGACTTAAAACCCCCTTCAGTAATTTCAATATTAGTAGCCAAATAATTCATATAGTATTATATACATATTTATATATATTTTATTATAAGTAAGTAAATTTAAGAAAAGATGTACCATTCATATAATTTAGAAATTTAGGAATATAAGCTTTTGGTCCTTCCCATAACATAAAAAAAAAATCATCCAGAAATCTTAAATATAATTCAATATACAACAAAAAACAAAGAATTTTCCCAGGCTAAATGGACTAAATTAGCATAAGTAAAAGTGCAGGCTATACCCACAGCCAAACCCCTTACCTGTTTGAAGATGTCTCCTTCAAAATACAAAATATTGTTTTCAGGTATCATAGAGGTTAGTTCAAAATTTACATTAGTCTGTTCAGTAGTTAAAAATTCCTAACTAACCAAACAAAGAAAAAGGTTAGGCCTTCCTTCAGAGGAAATGAAGAAAAATCTATTGCATCTATTGTAAGGAATCCAATTGCACAAGTATTTAAATCTGAGGTTAGTCTCCTGAAAATACCAAGAGTCCCTCACCATAAGGGACTTGTTCTGAAGAAAAAAAAAGGTTTAAGGTCTTATAAATAAATACTGAATTTTGATCCTCCAGCTGCCACTATGTGCCTAAACTAGGGATATTACAAAGTTTTATGGACTTTTAGAATCCCAAAAATAGATGGAATAATAGGTTTATTAGCTTTGAGAGAATTCAAAAGAGCTAAAGAAAGTCTCTGTTCAATCAATAAATCTTCTAGAAAAAATGATTTCTGATATGCAATATTTTCCAGAAACATATTTATATGAACTACTATTTTGAAGTATCTGAAACACTACACAAGAGTAATCTAAAGCATCATAGAACACTGCTCCCCACTTTTATCGGGTTTCATAACCCAAATAGTTTTACCACAAACCAGGTCTTCCAAAATAACCCTTTCTTTAAAGGTCAAACTGTAAAATGTATACTATTGCCCACTAGCCAGTTTGTAAAATTCCTCAATACAAAATACAAGCTTGTTTAAAGGCTTGAATAGCAAGAAGCAAATGGGGGATTAAAGATACTCTCTAAGATTTCTTTTTCTGTGGTGAAGACCTTCTTTTCCCATCAAAAATATTGCCATATTTAATTTCCTGGTGAATATTTTCAGTTCTATCAGGGCATTTGTAATACTAAATGTTTTTGGGGGAACAAATTTAGACCCTTTTCAAAAATAAAAAAAAAAGTTCTGTGATAATCCGTACCTTAATAAATTTAAAAATACTGTGATCCTTTAACAAATGTATACAAGACCAAGGGATTATAGGAGATTACTAGGCTATCGACCCAGAGGTCATTTTAAGCTTAGCCATTTCTTTCCAATGTAATGCCATAGAAATGCTAGTCAAGACCCAAGACTGCATTTAGTGATGACTGCCCATGTTCAGCAGGGTTGTGGGCACTATCCCTGGTAAGACTTTACAGTGCTCCATCCACTCGTCCAGGTTTGTCTTGAACAGTGTCATAGAGGTGCTCTGTTTCACATAAATGGGAAGCCTGTTCCAAAGACATGGCAGTCGCTGGGAGATAAATCTGTCCCTACAGCATGTCCTATTTAAGTCACAGGCTATATTTAGGTCCCTGGAATGGGTAGCCCTAGTCCAGTTTGATATACTGATATGCAGCAAGTTCATTACGTTTGGGTCTTGGATTGCTCTGTAGGCCAGGTATGTCTCTCCTAAGAAATCTACACGATACAGAGTACAGTTAGAGACTTTAGTCAGTCTGTGTAAGGCACATGCTGGAGCCCCTTGATCTTCTTTGTTAGAAACCTCTGAGGGCTGTCCCATTGCTGCAGGTGCTTTGTTTGTATTGTACATGCCGAATGGGGCATTATACTCAGTTATGGGCTGGATTAGTGCAGAGTATAGAGGGGTTATAACTTCCTTTGCTCTTGACACAGTGCCTTTACTAATCAAGTGTCCTAAGTAGAAAGCCTTCCTTACTACAGCAGACACATGGTGGTCGAAGTTAAGGTTACAGTCAACTAGTGATCCCAGGTCCCTTACCACTACATGGGTACTTAGGGTATTGTTGATTTGATAGCGTGAAGGGACATTGTTTGTGCTGAAAGGAATGATGATGCATTTTTTTGCATTCGGTCTGAGACCATGACTAATACATTAGTTGTTGGTCTGAGTGAGACCCTCCTGGAGTATACCGACTTAATTTGGTGATTCAACGATTGCACCTAGTTTGCAGCAGTCTGCAAACTTGGTTATCCATAATCCCTTAGTTTTGAACTGAGCTTCTCAGAAGTATATACCAAACAGTAGGGGGCCCAGCACTGACTCCTGTGGCACCTAGCTGGTAACAGGTCTGCTGGTTGATGCAGAGTTACCCACTTTGATACCATGTATCCAGTTTGTGAGCCAGTTGGCAACCCAGCTTACAAAGAAGGGGTTTACATTCAGTTTGCCAAGTTTATCTAGAATGCCTGAATACGAGAGTGTGTCAAAAGTCTTTGCCAAGTTGAGGTATGCTGTGTGCACAGATTTGCCCTCGTCAATGGTCCTGGTCACATTTTCAAAGAAATCCACGAGATTTAACAAGGAGGATCTGCCCTTGATGAAGCTGAATTGGGTAGGGTCCAAGGTTTGGAGGTCACCTATGTCTATTTTTGAGGTCCATAATGATGTGTTCCCATGGCCTTACAGATGAGGCTTGTCAGGCTTATGGGTCTGTAATTCCCTGGGTCTGTTGCTAGATCACCTTTGTGGAGGGGAAAAACTGTTGCTGTTCTCCATTCTGCAGGCACAAAGCCTATGGTTAAGGCTATGACTGAAAAGGGTTCATAATTATGATGCTAGTTCATGTTTTATCCTGTTTAAAAGACAGCCTGTTATGTCGTCTGGTCCCATAAAGACTGTGTTTTGTTGCCTTGGACAAGACTTTGAGAACCTGCTCTTCAGATATGTAGAGTGTGAGACGGGGTTTGGGAGAAGGTTTGTGATAAGTTAGGAGGGGATAAGGGAATGAAATTTTCACCAAGCCTATCCACTAGCAGGTTTGCTATCTCTGTGGCGTCAGTGTGTGTGATACCGTTGGTGTCACTAGTTCTGCACATGCTTAGGTCCTACCTTTTAGGCTGTGTGTGTAGCTGTAAAAGGCCTTGTGGTTACCCTTGACTGTGCTTGCCAAGTTTCTCTCAAACAAGCCCTTACAGGATATGACAAGTTGTCTTATATGCCTGCTGAGGAGGGTGCTTTTCAATTGTTGGGGCCTTGCCTTTGTTTTCTTGGACAGCAACTTGTTGTATTTATTGTAAAGTTTGTTGATGCTGATGTCCACCGTGGCAGCTTGTTTTTATTTGGGGCGCTAGCTTTGATTCTTTCTGGTACAGCCAAGCTTATACTCTTATGCAAGTGATTGTACAGGGCTTTAATGTAAGCTTTGGCATAGTTACCACTTGCGGCTTGGGGTGGGGCTTGAAATGCATTTATACTTTCGTCTAGGAGGGTACAATCCTACTCGGATCTACCATTATTTTCATCTCTTCCCCTTCTTTTCACGTTTCCCTTTGTTCTCCATTTGCTGTGTAAAATCCATATTATTACAGCAGCCATTACAACATTTAGTTTGATTAACTAAACACTCTGATCTCCTAAGGGGGAGATCGTCAGAACCACTGTTGCTACCAACATTACCTAAATTAGGTTGTTCGCTGTTATTCATATCCATATCTTCAGCATAAAAGTGGTCAACACATTTGGGATCATTTTCTCTCCCTGATATTCCCCCATTTTTATTTTTTTACTAGATATTTCTCCCCCAATTTGGGGGACATTAGAAATCAGAATTTGAAAAGCCTGGTGGCTGAACATTACAACAAAATGTATGGGGATGTTGGTTGCAGGTTTCTTTTCTGTGTATTAGCACACCTACACTTCCTAGGGGGGATTAAGTAACAGAAATAGAAATGAAAATTATACTGAATTATAGAACACTTTCCCCTACGAGGTTAAATCAGGAAGTTAATGTATGTTTTTAAAATATTTAGTATACTTATTATTAAAGGTATGTGATTTGCATTTATGTTTTTGAAGTCTGCATTTTGTAATTTTATAATCAAATATTCAGAGCATATTTCTGAATTAATGTACTAAATGTTTAATTATTTGACTGGATTTGCACCTTAATAAAAGCACTGTGCTTAGATTATTTTTATTAGATCTTTGAAGGCGAATGGCTGAGGTACCAGATTAGTTAACTAAAAAAAGTTTGTGCATTAAGAAGTTGTGAACCATTTTTTTCTGCTATAGTTCTATTTGTGTATTATCACTTTATGATATACTCAACATCTATAGTATGATATACAAAACGTCTGCCCAGTATCTAGAATACGGTAATGACCTGGAATACAACTTGTTACATCAGCTGTAAAGAAAGTTTTTTGTCACTGGAATTATGACTCTAATAATTTAGGCACATATGTAGTAAATCATTTGCAGATAGAGATGCGTGTATATTTATGTCTAGAATCACCAGCTAAGTCCGCTCTGGACAGTAGCCTTAGGAGGCATTTAGATACTCTTTTTTGCCATTGAGTTCAGAGCAAACGTACATTTTGCACTGCTTCAGGCTCAAACTCTATGTATTTGAATCATATCATTAGCGTGTTCTTATTTTATAAGAACTAAAAGATGTCACACCCTTTGTTTTCCAGAAAAAAATTTAATTTTATATGTTACAACAAATACACACATCTTACTTATTCTGACAAGCAGGCATATTTTTCAGTCTATCTTCTTTCTCCACTTGCTGTTTGGTCAAGCTTATATTTAATTTTGCATGGCCTTTCAGTAGTCTTGCCCTGCAATTTTCATAAGTCACCTTAAGCAGTAGAAAAATATAGTTTCAAGTTAGGGTCACACTGAGAACAAAAATGTCTTAATTTACAAACTGTAAAATCTGGAAAGTAGTTTCTTGAAAACAAATATGTAGTTTTTAGTTTTCTTCAGAGAAAAAAAAATATTAAAACTATCAAAAACAAAAACATAATGCTGGTTTGACTTGAGGCCTATGTATTTACTTGATAACCATTTACCACTAAGATTGAGGCATAAAGATTTTTGTACACGGGCTCCTATTGTGAATTTATTGTGACAACATCACTTGAGTGAAGGACTATCTCATATTTTTATATGCAAAACTGCTGGCACATTAGGGACATTACTTGGTGCTTACCCAAGAACTTTTTGGAAAACAAAAAACTTTATGGTGACAGTAGACTCACCCCAACAGGCAGAACATTATTATACGTGCCTTCAGTACCATCTTCGCCCACTGTGTTAAATTTTTTTGCCTGCAGGATTCATTCTTCTCCTTAGACTTCCTAGATATGTGCTATGTTTTTTTTCCCTGAAAGGCCTGATCAGTGTTGAAAATGTTCTGTTAACATTTTCAGTACATATTTTATTTACTTAATTGCATTTGTAAACCATGATAGTCTGAATGAGCTGAATGCCCTTTTTCGGCAGAGTTGGGAGGAGCCCCACGCATCTATATCACATTATCGAAATTTTAATACATCGAATCACTAAAGGTCGGCATCTAGTGATCTATGTAGTAAAACATCAAATAACGTAAAAAAAACAAAACAAAAATAAAGACTAACTAGCGTAGGTAGGGGACAAGCCCCCACTGCACCCCCACACCCCCCCCTACTTAAATATTCCAACTCAGAGACCGCACTAATCTCCCCCTACGGAGATTTCCACTTACTTGCACAATGTTGTGCTGCCAATATCAGCTTCGATATTGTCGGCTTTCGACATCGTGAAGTAGACCCAGCCCCACAAGTATAACTATAACACAAAGACAAAATTTATGAGTATTTACGTGAACATAACTTCAACATGCTTAATCATTGCAATTAAGTGTTCAAAGCTAATGACCTCCCCAGGGTAGGCAGACTAGAAATCTTTGAGGTATGAAAACAGATCTATTACTCATAAGCTAGAAGATTTGGTGAGATAGGCAACATTTTGATCAATGTTACATAAGTTCGCCAATGAAATTATTCAATATAAATGCTATTTCTTAATTGTTTATTTTATACATGCACTGTAAGTTAATATGGTGATTTGTGTATGTAAAAATTATGAATAAGGTGGTTTCCATTTCCTATCCTACTGCTTTGTCCTACATCTCGTCTTTGTTTGACTTTAATAAACTATAAATGAAAAAGAACACCAATTTGTTAATAAAAGCAAAAGCTTGTTCTTTTTACACTTTGTAGCAAAAAATGACATTAAATTTGTTGACCAAAAAACGGAGGATGCAGAACAAACCAGTAAGCAGAAACAAAGCACCCTGAACCACTGCTAGGTAGGCAAACAAATTTATTAAGCCGAACAGTTCACTCGAAAAAATAACGCTGAATCAAATCACCATACGTTTTCGTCCACAACTTCATCAGATTACACTAATACATTCAGTTAACTGCTTTTATATACTCATCCAAATTTTAAAAAACAGCCAGTAAAAACAATCAGTGAAAACAATCATTGTACATAGAAATGCATTGAGTTACTGCCCTCTACTGACAAGGAGGATTATTACACATTAAAGTCACAATTTTGATGATCTCATTTTTAATACAGGGGCAAGTGAGATCATGTCATTTAAACCAGGAATTTACTGGCCTCCAACACCACTTGCCAGTATAATTCCCTGTATTCAACTAAAGTCTCCCACATACCGCCCTGGGGTCCTTTGGCACAACCTCTAATATAAAAACTGAAATTCAGCTTCAGGACAAGTTTTTGTGTGTTTGTACAGAGAATTTGTTTCACATTTTATACGAATATCATAGGTGTGCTCATAAATTCTCTGCTTAACCTTTCTTTCACTCTTGCCAATGTAAAAGCATTACATTTTTACATAACCCAACATAAATAATCCCTTTTGTGTTACAATTTGCAAAAGTTTTTAAAGTTAAAATTTTATTATTTCTGGCAGGTAAAGTAATGGTATCCCCAGTAATCAAATAAGAACAATAATTACAAGCACCACATTTAAATACACCAGCTTTTTGTTTGTACCTGCTAACCTTGAATTCCCTTTACTACCTCTTTCAAAAATATCCTTCAGGGTGTTCCCTTTCCTATAAATATGTTTTATTTCACCCTGGAAAATGTGATTTAAGTCAGAAACTTTAGAAAAGTTAATCCACTCTTTGTCAAAAATTCTTTTGATCACACCAGCTTGTCCATCATATGTGGTAATGATACCTGATCTGAATTCATTGTTTAACCCATCTACTTTCTTGTTTGTGACTTGTTGAGTTGCAACATCTTCAATTTTACCCAATACAGGGCAAACCTTCCCTTCCTCCCATCACTGACTTCTTTGGAAACTCTATCAATGAGCTCTTCCGGTAGCCTCTATTCAGGAACATGTTTCTCAGGTTTTACATTCGTTACCATAACATGCATCATCAGAAGTCATTCTACACAAGCACAAATTGCCCTTTTATAACACTCCTTTTCTGGTGTGGGGTGCGAACTTGAGTAGTGCAGATAAGAATTAGAAAAGGTCTCTTTTCTATAAATTCTAGACTCAAAGCCATACTCAGTTTTAGATATGTTAACATCAAGGTATTTCAATTCATCAGTAGTGAATTTGTGAGTGAATTTTAAAAATTCTGTGGTACCATTTAGGTATTCCACAAAGCTACCAAATTCATCTTGAGTGCCTGCCCATAAGAAACACAAGTCGTCAGAAATCTACCATACAACTTCCATAAACTACTATATTCTGAATTCAGTACAAACTTATTCTCCCAGAAGGACATTATAGTGTTAGCATAAGTGGGAGCACAGTGTGCCCCCATCGCCACACCTTTAGTTTGTCGAAAATACTGCCCTGAAAGAATATAAAATTATTCTTTAGGACAATCTCCATTAATAACAATACAGTTCTGAACTCATTGTGCCCTAGTAGTTTGGATTCAAGTAGCATTTCTTGAACCATTCAAGGCCTACATCATGGGGTATACTTGTAAATAAGTCAATCACATCCAAGGTACCAAAACCTTTTGTTTCATTTGCAAGTGATTCATTTAGTTTTCCTAAGAAATGCCACGAATCTTTTAAAATAACATTGTTGTCACAAACAAGCTTTTTATCTTCTGGTCAATGTACTTGGCCAAAGGTGCAGTGACCGAACCTTCTGACACTATCACTCTCAAAGGTGGGTCACTTTCATCTTTATGCACCTTTGGTATCCCAAATATGGAGGGTATTCTCGGTTTGTCTACATGCAAATATTTAAAAGTACTCATGTCAATAACTCCATCCATTAATAAGTCATTTAAAATAACATAAATTAAACGTAGGCAATATTAATTTCATTCAAGGATATTCTGGTGTATTTGGTATTATCATTTAATATGTCAAACATTTTGCTCTCATAGTTAATGGCATCCATAAGCACAACCCCCCTTATCGGGCTTCATAATTCTTATATTCTTGTTCTCACTTAATGATTTCAAAGTTTTCAACTCTGGGTCTGTTAAATTAGACTGCACTTTGTGACAACTCAGAATTTTCCTAAGCTCGTGTTCCAAGCTCAATTCAAAGTTTCTTAGCTGAGGGTGTGTTGGGGATTAAAGGTGCTCTTACGCAATTCTACATTGTTCATGTTGACACCATTTCCTTTAAAATATAATTCTAAGTTTTTCTTCCTGATAAATAATTTAATATCAATTAAAAGTTTAAAAATATTTGTTTTCTCTCTAGGTATAAAACCAAAACCTTTTGTCAATAGTTCAAAATGACTACTGTTAATTGCTACATCTGTGTAATTAAAAATATTAAAATCTTTATAACTGTATTTGAAACCACAGTTTGTAATTATTCCCAGACTGGTCGTCTCCTTTCCTGAGCTCCCCAGTTTCTGGTTTTGTAGTTTTGAATTGTAAGTAACAGGTTCCTGTGCATAAGTCTCTCAGACCGCCTTAAAGGTGGAAATGCAGCATCATAATCATTCTCTAAAGGCAATTCATTGTCAGAAATGTCATTGTTAGGTTCTCTGAAGTGATTAATGTCATAATTTCTAACATTTCTCACCCAATTCTTAGGCTTGGTATTGTTTCTTTGTTTTGTATTCATTTAAATCTCTCTCAATCTTGTTTAATTTTCTGTTTTAACCTCCAAACATTTACTTTCTAAATTATTTAATAGTTTATGATATTTGCTTCTCTCTTCGTCCACTGTAAATAGTAAATCGTGAGTAATGTCCTTGTTTATACATTCTACAGTTTCTTGCAACTTCTTTATTTCTACCTCATTATTTTTAATGATAGCCCTCATTATATCAAAACCACAATTATCAAAAGCCTCTATTAGTTCAAAATAAAACTCTGTACCTTCCACAACCTTGTTAGGGTATTTGCATACCCTAAGCCCTTTGGGCACAATTTTCTGTTCTAAACAATACTTTAAATAAGTGTTATCCATTTCTAACATTTTGCATTTGTATAAAAATAGTCCAGGTCATCAAGCTTTTGAGAAAAAGTTCCTTGTAGTTTATCATTGGTGTTGTTTTTGCTAGCAAAATCATAAACAACATTGAATAAGTCACTGAAATGTCTTTTTGTACCTGTAGAGTAAAACTACCACCAGGGCCAAAACGAACTCCTTCACACATTTTTCTAACATTGTTAGGCTGCTCAGATTGTCCGTGGTCGGTTTCTTCAAGCAAAATCCGAGGGAAACCATCCAGACTGCTGGATCCTGCTCCATTTCGTCTTTCTACATCTCTGGAATCATTTTCCTCACCAACAGCCCGTCTCTCTCGCGCCTCAACACTCCGATGCACTTCCTGGTTTCCTGGTTCCAATACAGACGTCAATACCGAGGCCAAAGATTGGCTGACTGGGGTCAAAAGCCCCACAAGTTGAGTGAGCTGTCCGATAAGCTTCCTGAGCTCACCGACTTCATTAGTCTTTGCTCCATTGCTTGCCACACTCCCAGCAGGTGATTCCATCCCAAAGTTACTAGTAACCAAAAAACGGAGGATGCAGAACAAACCAGTAAGCAGAAACAAAGCACCCTGAACCACTGCTAGGTAGGCAAACAAATTTATTAAGCCGAACAGTTCACTCGAAAAAATAACGCTGAATCAAATCACCATACGTTTTGGACACAACTTCATCAGATTACACTAATACATTCAGTTAACTGCTTTTATATACTCATCCAAATTTTAAAAACAGCCAGTAAAACAATCAGTGAAAACAATCATTGTACATAGAAATGCATTGAGTTACTGCCCTCTACTGACAAGGAGGATTATTACACATTAAAGTCACAATTTTGCTGATCTCATTTTTAATACAGGGGCAAGTGAGATCATGTCATTTAAACCAGGGAATTTACTGGCCTCCAACACCACTTGCCAGTATAATTCCCTGTATTCAACTAAAGTCTCCCACATACCGCCCTGGGGTCCTTTGGCACAACCTCTAATATAAAAACTGAAATTCAGCTTCAGGACAAGTTTTTGTGTGTTTGTACAGAGAATTTGTTTCACATTTTATACGAATATCATAGGTGTGCTCATAAATTCTCTGCTTAACCTTTCTTTCACTCTTGCCAATGTAAAAGGCATTACATTTTTTACATAACCCAACATAAATAATCCCTTTTGTGTTACAATTTGCAAAAGTTTTAAAGTTAAAATTTTATTATTTCTGGCAGGTAAAGTAATGGTATCCCCAGTAATCAAATAAGAACAATAATTACAAGCACCACATTTAAATACACCAGCTTTTTGTTTGTACCTGCTAACCTTGAATTCCCTTTACTACCTCTTTCAAAATATCCTTCAGGGTGTTCCCTTTCCTATAAATATGTTTTATTTCACCCTGGAAAATGTGATTTAAGTCAGAAACTTTAGAAAAGTTAATCCACTCTTTGTCAAAATTCTTTTGATCACACCAGCTTGTCCATCATATGTGGTAATGATACCTGATCAATTCATTGTTTAACCCATCTACTTTCTTGTTTGTGACTTGTTGAGTTGCAACATCTTCAATTTTACCCAATACAGGGCAAACCTTCCCTTCCTCCCATCACTGACTTCTTTGGAAACTCTATCAATGAGCTCTTCGGGTAGCCTCTATTCAGGAACATGTTTCTCAGGTTTTACATTCGTTACCATAACATGCATCATCAGAAGTCATTCTACACAAGCGCACAAATTGCCCTTTTATAACACTCCTTTTCTGGTGTGGGGTGCGAACTTGAGTAGTGCAGATAAGAATTAGAAAAGGTCTCTTTTCTATAAATTCTAGACTCAAAGCCATACTCAGTTTTAGATATGTTAACATCAAGGTATTTCAATTCATCAGTAGTGAATTTGTGAGTGAATTTTAAAAATTCTGTGGTACCATTTAGGTATTCCACAAAGCTACCAAATTCATCTTGAGTGCCTGCCCATAAGAAACACAAGTCGTCCAGAAATCTACCATACAACTTCCATAAACTACTATATTCTGAATTCAGTACAAACTTATTCTCCCAGAAGGACATTATAGTGTTAGCATAAGAATATAAAATTATTCTTTAGGACAATCTCCATTAATAACAATACAGTTCTGAACTCATTGTGCCCTAGTAGTTTGGTAGTAAATTGTGCCCAAAGGGCTTAGGGTATGCAAATACCCTAACAAGGTTGTGGAAGGTACAGAGTTTTATTTTGAACTAATAGAGGCTTTTGATAATTGTGGTTTTGATATAACGAGGGCTATCATTAAAAATAATGAGGTAGAAATAAAGAAGTTGCAAGAAACTGTAGAATGTATAAACAAGGACATTACTCACGATTTACTATTTACAGTGGGCGGACGAAGAGAGAAGCAAATATCATAAACTATTAAATAATTTAGAAAGTAAATGTTTGGAGGTTAAAACAGAAAATTAAACAAGATTGAGAGAGATTTAAATGAATACAAAACAAAGAAACAATACCCAAGCCTAAGAATTGGGTGAGAAATGTTAGAAATTATGACATTAATCACTTCAGAGAACCTAACAATGACATTTCTGACAATGAATTGCCTTTAGAGAATGATTATGATGCTGCATTTCCACCTTTAAGGCGGTCTGAGACTTATGCACAGGGAACCTGTTACTTACAATTCAAAACAACAAAACCAGAAACTGGGGAGCTCAGGAAAGGAGACGACCAGTCTGGGAATAATTACAAACTGTGGTTTCAAATACAGTTATAAAGATTTTAATATTTTTAATTACACAGATGTAGCAATTAACAGTAGTCATTTTGAACTATTGACAAAAGGTTTTGGTTTTATACCTAGAGAGAAAACAAATATTTTAAACTTTTAATTGATATTAAATTATTTATCAGGAAGAAAAACTTAGAATTATATTTTAAAGGAAATGGTGTCAACATGAACAATGTAGAATTGCTGACGTAAGCACCTTTAATCCCCAACACACCCTCAGCTAAGAAACTTTGAATTGAGCTTGGAACACGAGCTTAGGAAAATTCTGAGTTGTCACAAAGTGCAGTCTAATTTAACAGACCCAGAGTTGAAAACTTTGAAATCATTAAGTGAGAACAAGAATATAAGAATTATGAAGCCCGATAAGGGCGGGGGTTGTGCTATGGATGCCATTAACTATGAGAGCAAAATGTTTGACATATTAAATGATAATACCAAATACACCAGAATATCCTTGAATGAAATTAATATTGCCTACAAGCGATTATATGTTATTTTAAATGACTTATTAATGGATGGAGTTATTGACATGAGTACTTTTAAATATTTGCATGTAGACAAACCGAGAATACCCTCCATATTTGGGATACCAAAGGTGCATAAAGATGAAAGTGACCCACCTTTGAGAGTGATAGTGTCAGCCGAGGTTCGGTCACTGCACCTTTGGCCAAGTACATTGACCAGAAGATAAAAAGCTTGTTTGTGACAACAATGTTATTTTAAAAGATTCGTGGCATTTCTTAGGAAAACTAAATGAATCACTTGCAAATGAAACAAAAGGTTTTGGTACCTTGGATGTGATTGACTTATTTACAAGTATACCCCATGATGTAGGCCTTGAATGGTTCAAGAAATGCTACTTGAATCCAAACTACTAGGGCACAATGAGTTCAGAACTGTATTGTTATTAATGGAGATTGTCCTAAAGAATAATTTTATATTCTTTCAGGGAGTATTTTCGACAAACTAAAGGTGTGGGGCACACTGTGCTCCCACTTATGCTAACACTATAATGTCCTTCTGGGAGAATAAGTTTGTACTGAATTCAGAATATAGTAGTTTATGGAAGTTGTATGGTAGATTTCTGGACGACTTGTGTTTCTTATGGGCAGGCACTCAAGATGAATTTGGTAGCTTTGTGGAATACCTAAATGGTACCACAGAATTTTAAAAATTCACTCACAAATTCACTACTGATGAATTGAAATACCTTGATGTTAACATATCTAAAACTGAGTATGGCTTTGAGTCTAGAATTTATAGAAAAGAGACCTTTTCTAATTCTTATCTGCACTACTCAAGTTCGCACCCCCACACCAGAAAAGGAGTGTTATAAAAGGGCAATTTGTGCGCTTGTGTAGAATGACTTCTGATGATGCATGTTATGGTAATGTAAAACCTGAGAAACATGTCCCTGAATAGAGGCTACGCGGAAGAGCACATTGATAGAGTTTCCAAAGAAGTCAGTGATGGGAGGAAGGGAAGGTTTGCCCTGTATTGGGTAAAATTGAAGATGTTGCAACTCAACAAGTCACAAACAAGAAAGTAGATGGGTTAAACAATGAATTGTATCAGGTATCATTACCACATATGATGGACAAGCTGGTGTGATCAAAAGAATTTTTGACAAAGAGTGGATTAACTTTTCTAAAGTTTCTGACTTAAATCACATTTTCCAGGGTGAAATAAAACATATTTATAGGAAAGGGAACACCCTGAAGGATATTTTTGAAAGAGGTAGTAAAGGGAATTCAAGGTTAGCAGGTACAAACAAAAAAGCTGGTGTATTTAAATGTGGTGCTTGTAATTATTGTTCTTATTTGATTACTGGGGATACCATTACTTTACCTGCCAGAAATAATAAAATTTTAACTTTAAAAACTTTTGCAAATTGTAACACAAAAGGGATTATTTATGTTGGGTTATGTAAAAAATGTAATGCTTTTTACATTGGCAAGAGTGAAAGAAAGGTTAAGCAGAGAATTTATGAGCACACCTATGATATTCGTACAAAATGTGAAACAAATTCTCTGTACAAACACACAAAACTTGTCCTGAAGCTGAATTTCAGTTTTTATATTAGAGGTTGTGCCAAAGGAATGTGGGAGACTTTAGTTGAATACAGGGAATTATACTGGCAAGTGGTGTTGGAGGCCAGTAAATTCCCTGGTTTAAATGACATGATCTCACTTGCCCCTGTATTAAAAATGAGATCAGCAAAATTGTGACTTTAATGTGTAATAATCCTCCTTGTCAGTAGAGGGCAGTAACTCAATGCATTTCTATGTACAATGATTGTTTTCACTGATTGTTTTACTGGCTGTTTTAAAATTTGGATGAGTATATAAAAGCAGTTAACTGAATGTATTAGTGTAATCTGATGAAGTTGTGGACGAGCATATGGTGATTTGATTCAGCGTTATTTTTCGAGTGAACTGTTGCTTAATAAATTTGTTTGCCTACCTAGCAGTGGTTCAGGGTGCTTTGTTTCTGCTTACTGGTTTGTTCTGCATCCTCCGTTTTGGTTACTAGTAACTTTGGGATGGAATCACCTGCTGGGAGTGTGGCAAGCAATGGAGCAAAGACTAATGAAGTCGGTGAGCTCAGGAAGCTTATCGGACAGCTCACTCAACTTGTGGGGCTTTTGACCCCAGTCAGCCAATCTTTGGCCTCGGTATTGACGTCTGTATTGGAACCAGGAAACCAGGAAGTGCATCGGAGTGTTGAGGGCCGAGAGAGACGGGCTGTTGGTGAGGAAAATGATTCCAGAGATGTAGAAAGACGAAATGGAGCAGGATCCAGCAGTCTGGATGGTTTCCCTCGGATTTTGCTTGAAGAAACCGACCACGGACAATCTGAGCAGCCTAACAATGTTAGAAAAATGTGTGAAGGAGTTCGTTTTGGCCCTGGTGGTAGTTTAAACTCTACAGGTACAAAAGACATTTCAGTGACTTATTCAATGTTGTTTATGATTTTGCTAGCAAAACAACACCAATGATAAACTACAAGGAACTTTTTCTCAAAAGCTTGATGACCTGGACTATTTTTATACAAATGCAAAATGTTAGAAATGGATAACACTTATTTAAAGTATTGTTTAGAACAGAAAATTGTGCCCAAAGGGCTTAGGGTATGCAAATACCCTAACAAGGTTGTGGAAGGTACAGAGTTTTATTTTGAACTAATAGAGGCTTTTGATAATTGTGGTTTTGATATAATGAGGGCTATCATTAAAAATAATGAGGTAGAAATAAAGAAGTTGCAAGAAACTGTAGAATGTATAAACAAGGACATTACTCACGATTTACTATTTACAGTGGACAGAGAGAAGCAAATATCATAAACTATTAAATAATTTAGAAAGTAAATGTTTGGAGGTTAAAAACAGAAAATTAAACAAGATTGAGAGAGATTTAAATGAATACAAAACAAAGAAACAATACCGAAGCCTAAGAATTGGGTGAGAAATGTTAGAAATTATGACATTAATCACTTCAGAGAACCTAACAATGACATTTCTGACAATGAATTGCCTTTAGAGAATGATTATGATGCTGCATTTCCACCTTTAAGGCGGTCTGAGAGACTTATGCACAGGGAACCTGTTACTTACAATTCAAAAACTACAAAACCAGAAACTGGGGAGCTCAGGAAAGGAGGCGACCAGTCTGGGAATAATTACAAACTGTGGTTTCAAATACAGTTATAAAGATTTTAATATTTTTAATTACACAGATGTAGCAATTAACAGTAGTCATTTTGAACTATTGACAAAAGGTTTTGGTTTTATACCTAGAGAGAAAACAAATATTTTTAAACTTTTAATTGATATTAAATTATTTATCAGGAAGAAAAACTTAGAATTATATTTTAAAGGAAATGGTGTCAACATGAACAATGTAGAATTATGACGAAGAGCACCTTTAATCCCCAACACACCCTCAGCTAAGAAACTTTGAATTGAGCTTGGAACACGAGCTTAGGAAAATTCTGAGTTGTCACAAAGTGCAGTCTAATTTAACAGACCCAGAGTTGAAAACTTTGAAATCATTAAGTGAGAACAAGAATATAAGAATTATGAAGCCCGATAAGGGCGGGGGTTAATGCTTATGGATGCCATTAACTATGAGAGCAAAATGTTTGACATATTAAATGATAATACCAAATACACCAGAATATGCTTGAATGAAATTAATATTGCCTACATTTATGTTATTTTAAATGACTTATTAATGGATGGAGTTATTGACATGAGTACTTTTAAATATTTGCATGTAGACAAACCGAGAATACCCTCCATATTTGGGATACCAAAGGTGCATAAAGATGAAAGTGACCCACCTTTGAGAGTGATAGTGTCAGCGAAGGTTGTCCAGGTTTCTGCACCTTTGGCCAAGTACATTGACCAGAAGATAAAAAGCTTGTTTGTGACAACAATGTTATTTTAAAAGATTCGTGGCATTTCTTAGGAAAACTAAATGAATCACTTGCAAATGAAACAAAAGGTTTTGGTACCTTGGATGTGATTGACTTATTTACAAGTATACCCCATGATGTAGGCCTTGAATGGTTCAAGAAATGCTACTTGAATCCAAACTACTAGGGCACAATGAGTTCAGAACTGTATTGTTATTAATGGAGATTGTCCTAAAGAATAATTTTATATTCTTTCAGTATTTTCGACAAACTAAAGGTGTGGCGATGGGGCACACTGTGCTCCCACTTATGCTAACACTATAATGTCCTTCTGGGAGAATAAGTTTGTACTGAATTCAGAATATAGTAGTTTATGGAAGTTGTATGGTAGATTTCTGGACGACTTGTGTTTCTTATGGGCAGGCACTCAAGATGAATTTGGTAGCTTTGTGGAATACCTAAATGGTACCACAGAATTTTTAAAATTCACTCACAAATTCACTACTGATGAATTGAAATACCTTGATGTTAACATATCTAAAACTGAGTATGGCTTTGAGTCTAGAATTTATAGAAAAGAGACCTTTTCTAATTCTTATCTGCACTACTCAAGTTCGCACCCCCACACCAGAAAAGGAGTGTTATAAAAGGGCAATTTTGTGTAGAATGACTTCTGATGATGCATGTTATGGTAATGTAAAACCTGAGAAACATGTTCCTGAATAGAGGCTACCGGAAGAGCTCATTGATAGAGTTTCCAAAGAAGTCAGTGATGGGAGGAAGGGAAGGTTTGCCCTGTATTTGGGTAAATTGAAGATGTTGCAACTCAACAAGTCACAAACAAGAAAGTAGATGGGTTAAACAATGAATTATCAGGTATCATTACCACATATGATGGACAAGCTGGTGTGATCAAAAGAATTTTTGACAAAGAGTGGATTAACTTTTCTAAAGTTTCTGACTTAAATCACATTTTCCAGGGTGAAATAAAACATATTTATAGGAAAGGGAACACCCTGAAGGATATTTTTGAAAGAGGTAGTAAAGGGAATTCAAGGTTAGCAGGTACAAACGAAAAGCTGGTGTATTTAAATGTGGTGCTTGTAATTATTGTTCTTATTTGATTACTGGGGATACCATTACTTTACCTGCCAGAAATAATAAAATTTTAACTTTAAAACTTTTGCAAATTGTAACACAAAAGGGATTATTTATGTTGGGTTATGTAAAAATGTAATGCTTTTACATTGGCAAGAGTGAAAGAAAGGTTAAGCAGAGAATTTATGAGCACACCTATGATATTCGTACAAAATGTGAAACAAATTCTCTGTACAAACACACAAAAACTTGTCCTGAAGCTGAATTTCAGTTTTTATATTAGAGGTTGTGCCAAAGGACCCCAGGGCGGTATGTGGGAGACTTTAGTTGAATACAGGGAATTATACTGGCAAGTGGTGTTGGAGGCCAGTAAATTCCCTGGTTTAAATGACATGATCTCACTTGCCGCTGTATTAAAAATGAGATCAGCAAAATTGTGACTTTAATGTGTAATAATCCTCCTTGTCAGTAGAGGGCAGTAACTCAATGCATTTCTATGTACAATGATTGTTTTCACTGATTGTTTTTACTGGCTGTTTTTTAAAATTTGGATGAGTATATAAAAGCAGTTAACTGAATGTATTAGTGTAATCTGATGAAGTTGTGATGGTGATTTGATTCAGCGTTATTTTTTCGAGTGAACTGTTCGGCTTAATAAATTTGTTTGCCTACCTAGCAGTGGTTCAGGGTGCTTTGTTTCTGCTTATTAAATTTGTTGACTCCAGTGCTTTTTTTTCTAATTTGTCTTGTATTTATCTATTATCATTGTTTTATTTGACTTGATTTATGGTTGCGACCACCAGGCTAAGCCTGAAAAAAAACTGCAGCTGGATCAGTTTCCTACCACTTTTAATAAATAAGAATAAAATGCACGGAAGATCATTCTTTGCATCTGTAAGTATTGGCTTAAACAAAATACAAGGAAGATCATTCTTTGGATCTCTTAAGTATTGGCTTAATCCAAGTATGTTTTAAGGAGATTTAAGCCAGCAAGTTTTTACACAAGAGGATTATGAAAAACGTTGAAATATTTTGGAGATTGAGGCTTTTATATACAAATGGCAAACATAGCCAAATATCTGTAGTTTGGGGAGAATCATCCAGAAAATGGTCAGTGGTTAAGAGGGCAATGATAATAATTTGACCTGCAAGCCAACACAGACTTCTTTGCAGAGGTACTTGAGAACTGACTAATAATTTAATAGATCAGCTACCTATAATAAATTAAAAGAGCTTTCACTGTCTTTTGTTTGGTCCAAACACTGGACATTGTTTACTGCCATTTCCTGTACCTGTTCCTGACCCTCTTCCTGTGGATCCACCACCCAGTTCTTCCCACTATCCACTCTTGCTATGTAGAACTTTGGGATTCGAATTCTTCCCTGCTATAAAATGGACACAATTTTTTTCTGTTTACATTACAGAGACCATTAAACAAATAGCCAGAATGTGGCCATAAACCATTCTGAGAAGAATTCTTCATTCAGTGATGCATCTATAGAATCTCTGCCACATGAACTGTAGCCACTGTAATTTTGGAATCAGGTCACAAAAGGTAATTTCTCAAAATGTTGAGACCAATTACACAATGACAACTCAAACTTTATGATGCATTCAACAGGATAAGTACTCAAAGAAGTGCTCAAAGTCTGGCTGCAAATTAATACAGAATCTATGGAGTTGTTTAATAAAGGCAGATGCTTTCTTAACTTCGCTGATTTTTATATACTTCATAAGTAATTTTCAAGGCACCACCCAAAGAACCCCATCTAACCATCTTTTGCACCTCCGATGAACAAGAATGGTTACAGCAATGCAGCAGCTAGTAGTGCTGTACGTCAATGCACAGTTCTCTGGCTTAGTTCTTGGCTGGGTTCTTTGGTGTGCAGTCTGAATGTCCTCCATGTGTCATCATGGGTTTTCATTGTGTGCAACCATCTCCTCCTACATCTCAAAGACATGCACATAAGCAATTTGGTGATCCACGCAAGTGTGGTTGGGAATCCACTGATGGATAGGTCATCCCATGCAGGATTATTTCTCCTCCTTATATCTACTGAGTTTCAGAAGGTCCATGGGCATCTTCATGACACTAAAGGACACAACAGGTATTATAAATGACTGAATGGATAAGCACTGAAGAATGCAGGGGTCTATGAATTTTTGTACAAAAATGGTATGAAGAGATTTAGGAAATCACTCTTTCCTATTTAGATCCTCTTCTGTCTTTCTCTTGTATCCATTTCTTATCCTTTAACTTGAAAGCATGAACGTACCTTTGGGTAGTACTCATATATGATTATACGGACAGTAAAAATCATTTAAAACCATCAAAGATATGCAACAGTGCACACTCAGTTTTTCAAATGCAGACTTAAGGTTCAGCATCTGAAATCTTGATAAAGTTTACAAAATACAGAGTTATTCAGACAGCATTACATGCAGCCAAATTTACACCTGGAATCTTGACAGAAATGCATTTCTGCTATTGCAAAATCATGCTAACATCTGACAGAGTCCTTATGTCAAAAGAGTAGTGTATACGTGATTCTATAACCACCACTACAGAAAGGCATGAATGGATGCACAGAGTTGGACACTGTCAGACTCGCATGAATTTAAAATTCTTCTCTTAATAATCTAGCCATTGAAGTCACTTCTCATAGCAAATTATTAGGAATGATGGGGGGGAGGTGATCTTAAATTTTACCTGCATATACAAAATGGCAGAAAAATTCACCAAAAACCCACGGATACTTTAGAGCCAAAATCTCTCTCACTAACACAACTAAAACTATGCTTGCCACTACTTACCTCCTCCCCATCAGTACTTTATGCCACTTCCAAGTCTTGCTAACCTCCAGGCATCATGAAAAGCAAAACATGAACAATGCTATAATAAAGGGGTTAAATTTGCAGCAAATACCCTTTTCAGAACTCACCACTGTACAATACTAAAAAGCAGAAATTGGTTAGAACTTCTAAATAAATGATATTTAAGGGACCTCAAAAATAAAGCCTCAGACCATCGCTGCAAAATCTGGAAAGCTAGCCAATTCCAATGGAAAGAAACTAGTAGGCAAAATAATATCTTTCCAGGGTTTCATTTCTGCATCCTAGATAGGAGTATCAGTCTCTCATCTGATGGTCTGAATTGCCTAATGGGGGATGTAGGGAGATGAGCAGCTGCAAATAGACAGAGTTGATCCCATGTAGGGTCTACACTCTCAAAATCCCCAAAACTGTTCCCAAGTGACACATGAGGAGTTTGGCCTTAAGAGTGTAAAGCAAATATACCCTGCTGATTCAACCTAGGAGCAACACCTGCCACACCCAAAGTGTAACCCTGTACAGCTAGAAATGGGGGCTAAAAATAGCTTCACAGAAAGTCACCAATTTTACTCTCAATCTAATGCTGTTCAGCACAGTTTTGCCAATAGTAACAGAAACTTACTAAGACTATTTTGCATTTCTGTCTCTCTTGCTTACACACACACACACACACACACACACACACACACACACACACACACACACACACACACACACACACACACACACAAGATTGCTCTATCAGCCAGAGACATTTGGCAAACCAAAGATTTAGGCTAATAAATACTCTTAATATGGCCAAATTCAACACATTCAGTAAAGGCAGAGTTACAAGACAAAATAAACAGGCAGATGGTATTTAGAAAAACACTACATATTTAGCTGTATGGTCCCGATCCTACAATTACGTGAAGATTTGCTGGATCACATCACCACAGTAGTCAGGAAATCCTTCTACGTGGCACACCTCATCACAAAAGGTTTCTCATCCAGGAAAAAAAAGAGGTCATTGTTCTCCTCTACATCACTCATTAGACCCATTATAGAGGACAACACCCCTTTTGGTATGTACCTCACAAGACATCTACAACTGGAAAGGCCACAGAAATACCTCACAAAGAGGATTACCAACCTCAAACAGATGCCCTACACAGACATTCTCAAAAAACTCCAGCTTTACTCCATCGCATATCGCCTACTCAGAGGTGATCTCTGCCTAACATACAAAGCTATGTCAAACCTAGAGCTGTTGGATATGCTCCACTTAAAGAAATCCCAATCCCTCCAACCTACATGCTCTAGGGACCTAAACCTTGTCACCACAATAAACAGGACATGCTGGAGGGATAGATTCCTGTTCCCACTCTGGAACAAACTACCTATTTATATCAAACAAAGCTCCTCATTATCACTCTAAGAAAAATCTTGATGATTGGATGGGATAAAGGAAATTCACTATGGGGATTACCTTTGTGGCTCTGCTCAACAGGGGCACAAGAAAATAATTTTCTTGGGTGGCAAAAGCCAGAGTACCTTTTTGGCTAGGCTTGTATAGGCCCTAGGGCTGATAGCCTAGTACCTACCTATGAACCTATACACACCTCATCACCTATATAATTATCCAGCATCCATCTGCTCGTCTATCCCTAAACATCATTTTACACAACTATGCTCTATTCAGTCAGTACAGTACAGTGACGAAAAATTCCTCTGCCCACAAACCTATCAAATCTGCTTGGCATAGTGTGTACTCAATACCATGCTGCTAAGGTATGGAGCTCCTTTATTTGTATAAAATCAGGTCAATGCCCTCCCTCCACTCCTTTAGAATCATTCTGAAAGACTTACTAGCGAAAACCTGGGCTCTGTTTTTGCTCAACCCCAGAATGAGCTATATTCCTAAATATGAACAAGTATATATTCATAATACACCTCTCCTTTATTCACTCACTTCTTTATTTCAATCAATTCCTCTGCCTGATTCTTGTCCATATATGCCATAAGCCTGTTTTTTCTTCCACTTCATATTGTAATTCCTGTTTGTATTACATTAACTTAACATTCATTTCTTTAAGCTGGCCAAAATTTCTCTAAAAATTAAATCATTGTCATAAAAGTTGTCTCTTAACCAATGTATTTACATTACGTCAAATTTGGCATAATTATTTAAACTGTAGATATTTTTAATTATTTTTGAAAATTGTAAAATTGTTCTTGAAATGTTTTTGCAGTACTTTTGACTTTTCTCCCCCAAGCCTCTTCTGAAATTGGGTACCTACTCAGTCAGACTTTCACAGTAATTAAAGGACAATAAACAAACACAATGAGATCCTCACAGTGCAGCAACTGTACCATGGCTGCATATCCATTTGTGGCTCATTACTTAAAAACCTGTTTCAAAGAATCATCAGTATTTCACATATGAGATCACACTATACTGATGTGCTACTTTCTCTGCAATATAAACTGATATGTAAGCACTTTAGAGTGTAGACCAGATATCAACATTTTGTACAAGAATTCAATCATTATTCCTTGAAAACGATCATGAAACTTTGTCTAGTAACTTCTAATTAGTAAATATGAAATGGTTTCATTAAAATGGGATATGCACAACGATCCACATACCATCACCAAAGACCTCAATCGCAGGACTACTTTATTGAAAAGATCAGTTTTTGGTGAACTAGAATGGTTTTGTTGCAGGTTACTGCAACATTGACTTTTTACTTATGCCCAAGTAGCAGGTCTCAAAGATGACTATTATCCAAGAGGGATCATGATGCAATTCCACCTTGCATGTTGGTTTGTTGGGTAGGGGTTCCCAGTACAAAACACCAAGCTACTTATCTGCTACACAGGTACTTTTCAGTAAGAACAGTACCTTTTATTATACTGGCTGTGATAAAGTCATCATCTGTAAACCTTCATCATACATTACAATGGTCTCAACAGCTACTCAGAAAAAGCATGGTTTTAAGACAATGCAGTTCTAAGCCAGTGGTGATAGGCTACTCAAGGAAAAGCAAAATGCCATTATATTATACAGCACTGGAGGAGGCAGCAGATCTGGCTGGAAAACAAAAATCATATTGAAATGGCTGCCTCAGCATGCCATTTTAGACTAGTTAGAAAAAAACTAAAATAATGCTAGTTTTAGTGAAACAGGATATTGCTATTGCATGGAAACTTACAATGCTCTGTTGAGTATGACAATTTCTTGAAAAGCCCTATGTTCAGGCATATTTAGTACATGTCTAGGCCTTTTTCAGACAACAGTTCAGGGACAGAGTTTTGTTCACAACCACCTCTCAGGACTAGCAAGCCTGCATCTGCCACTCACTCCCATGCCTTCCCAGCTATCGCCTCAAAATGTCCATCTAGGCTGTAGTCATGGCTCTGTCCTTCTATGCCATGAAGCCTGTGCTTTATTCCTAGCTTAAGCTATGGTTAGTGGATTTCTCCAAACATTAACCCTGTCTTCTGTTGTGAAGTCAGAAATTCTTCTAGTGTTCCCCCTTTTTTTCTTTGATATTTGAACTAGTTGTCTGATCATCAACCCCAGTACATGGCCAATTGGCCCATTCATTCCCCATCACCGGGGTAAGGGTCATCTGGAGAGGCCATCATTCAGACAATCCGGGGTGGTTCGAGGTTTTATCCTCTAGCTTCTCCCAAAATAACATAACAGTAAAATTCTCTGAATCTCTCTGCCAAGTTAATCGTGAGCTGCTGCTATATCTGGGGGAGAGCTCATGGCTAATCAGCATTAGCCACTCTCTTGGACTTCCACATTTGCATGCAGCTTCCTCATCAGTACACATCGCCATGCTATGGGCACTTCCAGGGGATAGCAGTGGGAGAGTGGTCCCCGACCCAGGAAAGCGCACTACACTGTAAAAAGGTTTGGGTTAAGGCTTCAGGATTGTAACAACCCTCCTAAATCATGCCCATTGCCACTAAAGTTCTGTATAAGTAGACAGGTGCTTGAGATTATGTAGGCATTAAGTAAATAAATATTTTTATGCACCTTCAAGAGCATCAGCAGTGATGCAGATCACCATGTCATCAGTGAAAAGTTCCCATCTGACCTTCTGCAGTGCCACTTATAAACATGATAATCATGAAAATCATGACAGAGATGAAGACTGACCTCCATACTCTCCAACTGGCAAGCACTTTGAGTATATTTCATTTACAGTCACCCTCAGTGTCCCACTGTCTAAGCTAAGTTTTACCACACCACAAAACTAACACCTACTCAAAATCAGTCTAACCTTTTCACTAACATTTTAAAAGCTACCATGTCAAAGACATACTGAAGTCAAAGTATGCTGTGTCCACAACTACCTTCTAATCTAAAGTCTTGGTCACCCAACCAAACAATCCGGAGCATTCTGACATGACCTTGTTAATACACGTTACCCGAATTTGTACCTCACACCTCCAGAAAAATCCAAAATGATTCTCTTCAAGAGTAAACTTGTGGTATTCCCTGCAGTTCTTATCAGACTAACATGTTGATAGTTGTCAATTTCTGTGTCCCATACATTCTTTGCAAGGGAAATTCAAATCTGCCTTTTAGTCTTCATAAACCATACCTCCTCTCATGATTTCTTAAACTTTAAGAATATCGTCATGGTTTTCCTCAGTTCAAAAATTCTACTGTGACATTCTGTCCTCAGTTTTTCTAGAATTCCCTGCAGAACCTACTACATTGTTCATCTTTATGGTAAGGAGTTGTTCCACAACCTTCTCATTGCTGAAATGCTTGGTATCGTCCCACGTATCCTACAGAGTTCTACTAGTTATATCTCAGGCATTTGTATACAGAGCAGAAGTAAACATTTAAACTTGTTTTCTCAATTCTTTTTTCCCTACCCCATCAATTTCATTTAGCTTAGTATCTTGTCTTTCTTTCAACTTCAAGTCTGTTAAAGTATTTGAATAAACCCAAGTATTGTACAAGTGACAATAAAATATCAGAAAATAAATACAAATGAAGAATCAAAAGGAAATGGATATAAATAAAAGAAAAAGGAAACTGATATAAATAAAATAAAGTAAACATAAAATAAAAAGACAGAGGTCACAACCAAATAAGAGACTATAAAGAAAACTAATTCTTAATATTGCATAAATCAAAAATCTTAAAAGTGAAATAAAATAATAAAGATGCAGAAAGCAGGATTTAATATATTTAATATACCAATAATTGAGCAAAATAAAACAAATGTTGTGCAGTGCTGACTACTGGAAAAAGTACAGTTGTGTACACTTACCATAATTGTAGATGTTCGAGTGTATTCACTGTTGCAGTCATTACATTTGGGTAATCCTGCTGGCAGGTTGCCCTCAGTCGGCCTGAATTCCAAAGTCTTGGGTCCTGCGTTGGCTGTCGTCGCCCCTTTCCTGACGTCAGGTCATCAGGGGTATAAAAGAAGCAGCCAACGCCATTTTATTTAGTTTTTCTTGCCCCAGATGTCAGGTGCCCCCAAAAAGGGTAGTCAAAATTTATATCTATATATAAAATAACATGCAGCAAAATAAACTTTACCTTCATCCACCAGCAAATACACCACATAGGTTGTATAAATCAGAGAAGGAAAGATAGGTTCCATCAGAAGGAAAAAGGGGGAATGGCGGGTGGGTATCCTGGACTGCAACAGTGAATACACTAACATCTACATTTATGGTAAGTGTACACAACTGTACTATGTTCTTCGTGTTTCACTGTTGCAGTCATTACATTTGGGTAGATTCCCAAAGCTATGGCTGGGAGGCTGGCGCTAAACAGCATTAGGGGCAGCTATGAGACCCTGCAGAACTGCAGTGGCAAAGCCTGCCCTGGATTTAGAGTAGAGTGGCAGATGATAGTGCTTTGTAAAGGTGTGCACTGAACTCCAAGTAGCTGCCTCTAAAATGTCCTTGGTTGGTACTCCTCTGAGAAAGGCTGCTGAAGTGGCCACAGCTCTGGTGGAATGTGGCCTAATGCCCTTAGGTAGCAGAAAAGAATGCAGTGAGTGGCCTATCCATTTTGAAACCATCTGCTTTGAGATGGCCTTTCCTTGTGATCCTGCAGCATATGTCACTAGTAATTGCTCTGTTTTTCTGAAAACTTTGGTTCTGTCCAAGTAGAATCTGAGCTGTCTGTGTACATCCAAATAATGCAGAATTCTTTCCCCCTTGTTCTGTGGATTTGGATAAAAAGTTGGCAGATGAATGGTTTGGTTGAGGGCCACACTGGACACCACTTTAGGCATAAATGTTGGATTTGTCCTCAGGGAGACCCTGTCCAGATAAAAAATGATAAAAGGTTCCTCAGCCATGAGTGCCTGTAGCTCTGAAACGTGTCTTGCAGAAGTTATTGCTAGGAGCAGAGCGGTTTTCCAAGATAAAAACTTTAAATCAATCAGCAGTAGCAGCTGGCTCAAAAGGAGGCAGGGTGAGTTTTCCCAAGACATAGTTGAGGTCCCATGCAGGCATTGGTGATCTCCTTGAAGGCTTTAATTTTTTGGCTCCTCTGAGGTACTGTTTTAATAAGGGATGAGAAAAGATTGGTGACTCTGCATTGTAATGAGCTGAAATGGCAGAGGCATGAATTTTAATAGATGAGAAAGATAGGTCTTTGTCCAGCATCTCAGTTAAGTATTGTAAAATCTGAGGAATATTTGGCATAGCTGTATCTGTTCCTTGTGCCTGGTTCCAAGCACAGAATCTCTTCCATTTTCCAGCATAAGATTTTCTAGTACTAGGCCTTCTGGCTTCCAAAATGACATCCATCACAGCTTTGCTGAGAGGTGTGTTTTGTATAACTACATTATCTGCCATGCTGCCAGGTTTAAATTCCTGAACTGGCTATGTAGGATTGTTTTGCTGGGGCAGTAAATGTGGTACTTGTGGGTAGGGTCCAAGCTGGGCATTGAGACAAACTCCTTAATATTGGGTACCAATGCTGGCAGGGCCAGTCTGGTGCAATCAGTATCATCTTTGGCTTCTCCTGTCTGACCTTTAGGAGTACCTTGGTGAGGAGAGGCAGAGGGGATAAGGCATACACAGATAGGATTTTACAGCTGAAGGATAGGGCATCCACTTTCCATGCTTGTCTGTGATAAATCCTTGTGCAGAATTTCTGTAGTTGGTAGTTGTGAGGGGAGGCAAATAGATCTATATCTGGGCATTGCCATTTCCTTGTTATCATGCTGAAGACTTGTGGATCCAGCTGCCACTCGTGGGGATCCACGAGGTTTCTGCTTAGTTAGTCTGCCAGAGTATTTTTCCTTCCTGGCAGGAATTGTGCCTGCAGATGTACTTGGTAAGTCAATGCTGTGTCCTACAAAGTCATGGCTAGTCTGCAAAGGGGGTAAGAATGTGTGCCCCCTGCTTGTTTATATACCACATGACCGTGGCGTTGTCTGTCCATCAGTAGTTGTCCTGGTTGAAGTAGGTCCTTGAAGGCTGTCGGGGCATTTTGAACAGCTAGCATCTCTTTTTGATTGATATGTAGATGCATTTGGTTTGAGGTCCATGTTCCCTGAATGCATTTCCCTGCCATGTGGGCCCCCCAGGCATAATCTGACACATCCGTTGTTAGTGTCTGCCTGGTTGGGGGTAATGTGAACGGCTGTCCCTTGTTTTGGTGATGAGCCTTTTCCCACCATCAAAACTCCTGTTGCAGGCAGGGAATGAGAGTAATTATAGTTTCCAGGCTGTGGCAATGTTGAGTCCAAACACTTTTTAGGTACCATTGAAGTTTCCTCATATGCAGTTTTGTATATGGAATTAGTAGGACGCAGGATGCCATGAAACCCAAAGCCTGCAGAATTTTTCTTTTGTTGCTAACATTTTGAAGTAGGTAGTCAGTTGTCTGTCTGGTGTGAGATAAGCCATCTGGGCAGCTGTATTTAAACTTGCACCCAGGAATATTATCTCTTGAGAGGGTACTAGTTTTGATTTCTTTTCGTTGACTGTGTACCCTAGGAATGTTAGAAGTTTTTTCACAAACGCCAGATGCTGTAGAAGAATGTCCTTGTTCTCTGCTTGAATCAGACAGTTGTCTGAGTAAGGATAGATTTGTATTCCTCTGTCTGCAGAATGCAATTACTGGTGCCAGGCACTTTGTAAAAATCCTGGGCGCAGTAGATAAGTCAAAGGGTAGTGCAGAGAATTGGTAATGCATTGAGCCAGCCTTGAAACTGAGGTATCCTTTGCATATTTGTCTGATTAGGACATGCAAGTATGCCTCTTTTAGGTCTAAAGTTACAAGCCAAGCGTTCTTGCCCAGCTTGGGCAGTAGTTGCTGCAAAGTCAACATTTTGAATTTTGGTATATCCAGCAATGTATTCAGAATAGATAGGTCCAGTATTGGCCTCCAAGCCTCGTCCTTTCTGGGTACCAAGAAATCCTTGTCCCCGCTCTTGCTCTGGCACTTGTTGAATGGCCCTCATGTCCATGAGGGATGAGACTTGTTTTGTGCCTCTGCCCATTGATTTTTTGGCAGATCTGGCCAGTTGTTTGTCTTTGGCAGGGTATGGAAATGGAACTTGTAGCCTTGTGACAATACTTAGAACCCACTTATCCTGGGTTATAATGTGCCAATTTTGAGAAAAAAGTGCTAATTTTCCCCCTAAGGATGCTGCCAGGGAATAAGTGCTTGGTGCAGGCAGGAGGAAGTCATTGGGATGGTTTCCTGTAAGGTTGTGGTTTGTTTTCTCCATTTTTGGAGGTAGAAGCACCCCATTGCTTTGACCTGTATGCACCTTGAGCCTGGGATCTGCCTCTGGGGCATCTGGGTCTACCCCTTTGAGGTCTGACACTGGAAAGGACCAGTTCTTTGTTGGCCAGTGTCTACTAAACCTAGGTGGCTGTACTTGTAAGAAATATTTGACCATTTGCATAAATTTAGCCTTGTCCTCTATTTTCTTTAACACCTCTTCTGCCACCAAACAAAGAATCATGCTGTAAAGGTGCATCTAATAATTTAACTTTAACATGACCAGACAGATTTTGTTCCTTTAACCAAGCATGCTTTCTAATTACAGAACCAGTAACTGCGGCCCTGCAGGAGGCCTCTAAAGAATCAAAACCACATTGCAAAGTATGCTTTCCAACTTGTTCAGCTGCATGCAATATATCCTGCATTTCCTTGTTTTCTGCACATTCAGAATTTAACATTTTCTGTTTAAGCAATGCAATGACATGTTGTTGATATTTGAGCATATGAAACTGACAGTTTAAGGCCCTTATAGCCAAGGTAGTAGATGTGTAAAAGCTGTTTTCCCCATCTATCCAGTGCTCTAGAATCCCTATCAGAAGGGGTAGGGTTTTTGCAGCAGAAGCCTTAACACCCTTGGGACCCTGAGAAATAGTTTCTGGGTCTGCAGCAGGGTTTTTAAAAAGGAATTTATGAGAGTCAGGAACCCTGTAATATCGGTCAGACTTAACAGGAGCTGGAGGGCAAGGAGTCAAGGGTAAGGCTCAACTCCGAAAACACATCTACAATGTCCAACACAGGAGGGATGGCTAGTGGCTTGTGCTGAGGTAACAGGAAATCCCTGAGCCTCTTTTTAGACTGAAAAATCTTGGCTCTCCCAGTGGAGATGCTCCCTCATGGTATGTAAGGTTTCCCCAAAAGAATAATCCTCAGGTGGAGAAGCTGAAGGTATGGATTCTTCAGCATCAGAATCCTCATAGGGGGGAAAAGGATATTCCTGATCAGAAGAGGAATCAGAAGAAATGGAAACCTGATCTGAAGATTCATAGTCAGTCTTCTTGCCTAGGCCTCTTATCAGGAGGGGGATGGGAACCCCTGATCAAGGTAATCAAGTCTTCGGCCATTTTGAGCATTTGCTTTTTGGGCATGGAGGCCTGTCCATGTGGCTCTTGAGGTTGCTTCTTTGTCTTTGAAGTTGGTTTAATGTACAAGTGTTTGGGTCTGAATACACCCTCAGAAGCTGGTGCCTGCTCAGCGACTCCGGACCGATCTGAAGGATTAGCGTCCGAGGCTCCAATACTTTGAGTTTCCAGTGGCATGGCTTACTCCAAGTGGGAGTCGGTAGCGGCCTGCGACTCTAAAGTAGTGGTCATCAGGGGCTGCAAAAGCACCTCACTGAGAACCGGCGACTAGCTTAGGAGAATCTTTGTCGTGGTCAGTTTTGGGCCTTGGCTGTCTTTCTTTTTCTTTGCATTTTTGTGAACTCCGGTAGTTGGATGGCTTTCTGACATTTCTGGATAATTAAATCTGCGTCAAAAGTAGTTTAAAGCATAATCATACTGACGCTTAATAGTGCGTTGGTTAAATCTAGCACGAAACAGACAACCCAGAAAATTATGATCAGGGCCTAGGCAAGGAATACAGTAAGAATGAAAGTCCTTATGAGGTATTTGCTTCCCACAAGTAATACAATTAACTTTTTCTGACATCGATTCTGGAGCAAGAAAAACGTTTCCCCAATGGGGTACTAAGCTTTATAGAAGACTTTGGATCTGAAATTCGAACTTGAAAATCTCAGGAGTCGGCCGACCGGCACTTGTGAACTGCTTCTGCTTTGGGCACCGCGTGGCAAGAAAGACTAAATAAAATGACGCTGGCTGCTTCTTTTATACCCCTGACAACCTGATGTCAGGGAAGGGGCAACGACAGCCGACGCAGGACCCAAGACTTTGGAATTCAGGCCGACTGAGGGCAACCTGCCAGCAGGATTACCCAAATGTAATGACTGCAACAGTGACACACGAAGAACATCCAGTAAAACAGAAGTTATACAACATTAGAGGCCAGATTCATTAATGTCTAAACTACACATTCTGTATTCAAGAAAATCCCTTCCACATTGCTTTTGCTTTCTAGTCACTCAAAGATTTCTCTATAGATCATATAACAAAATCCCTGCAAGTTTCTGAAGAGGTTTCTGGCCTAAGCTTTAATCACACCAAAACAGAAACATTATTAATAAATAAAAAAGTAAACATGTTACTAAGAAAACACAATTTTAACTGGGCAAATGCCACCATTAAGTACTTAGGAATATACATAAAGTCAAACTGGAATAATACTTTAAAAACAAATTACAAATAACCATTATCCACAGTTAAGGAATTTTTAAATAGATGGAATAAAATGTACTTCATGATAGAAGAAAGACTGTCACTAATAAAAATGATCATATTACCAAAAATTTTGTTCTACTTTCAAACTTTAATTGCCTCCCCATCCAAAAGGTTAAAGCAACTAAATTCTATGTTAATAAATTTCCTATGGTTTCCTCAAAAGCCAAGAATCAGCCATGCTTGGCACTACAGAAGCTGGAAAGATGGGGGCATTCCCAAATTTAGAACTTTATGCGGAATCGACCATACTTAATGTGATGAGCCAATGGTTAAACTCCAAATATAGTTCTAATTGGAAAAATCTCCATGCAAGTATCTTATTATCTGACAGACACAAATATTGACAATAATATGTTCAGAAAATAAAAAAATTGTCCTTGTTGTCAAAGAACATTTCTACAATACCAATAAGAATAAAAAATATATATATCTTTTCACTAATTATATATTAGATCATTTTAAAAAGATAAACAGAAATCATATGACAAAAAGCTTAATATTTTTAATATTTCCCATAGCCTACACGAAGAATGTCTGGACTCTTTCAACGCATCTAAAATAAAAAGCAATGTAAGAAAATGGCACCAATTTCTCTGCAATAAAAATATCCAAGAGCCATGTTGAACATATAGATATTTAGAGAACACATAGTTAATGAATTCAAAATATGTCGTACCACCAGCACAACACCTTTACCTAAAATACTTTCTCTTCTTTGTGAAATAAACACTTTGCATGTTAATTTGTCAAGTATATATAAATCTTTAGGAAACAATATGCAAATCCCAGAGGACTCCTTATGGAATTTCACAGAGAGAATAAACAAATCCATTTTTTCAGATAGTGATAAAGAATTAGTACTTAAATCAATTAGCAGCACGACGTCATCCCCTTATCTGAAAATCTTCACTTGGAAATAAATCAATAGGAGCTTTATTACCCCACATAAGATGGACTTCATATAAAAAAAATAATCTTAATAAATGGTGGAGATGTGAGGAAATACTTTGTGCAGATTGGGTACACGTTTCTTACATGTAAAATAGTAACTCCATTCTGGACAGAGTTCAGAAATTTCATAAAAGCATTGTGGTCAGACAAGTGTAATGTAGGACTCATTATTACTGTTCAATGCACCGATACCAACACATATCCCCAAAATACAGGTGCACCTTCTTTGGCCTTTGCTTGCAATTACAAGAAAAATCATTACGTCAGATTGGAAGTGTAAAAAAATCCTATCATTTACAGATTTCTTACTATTAGCTAAGCTTGTATGTAATAGGGAGTTGCAAACTATTTCAGAAAGAACTACTAAGATACACACAAAAAATCAACTTAGTTGAAGCTTGAAAAACTACAAGATAAAATGTAATCACAACACTGACATTATTGACTGTTATGGACATTGTAAATGGTTATTGTTCCATGTTATGATGTTTTTAAGACATATTGTACACATTTATATATCCTATTTCTTATATTATTTTATTTCATGAAAATCAATAAAAAATTAAAAAAAACAAAAAAGTTTCCACTAAGTGTATACGTAGTCTCCACTTTGTGGTAACCTTTATAAATCTCCTTCAATATTTAAGGCTGCAAAAAAAAAAAAAAAACACAGAAGAAAAACTTAAAAAGTACAGTTTTGTACCTACCATAAATGTAGATGTTCGAAGATCCACATTGCTGCAGTCCTTACATATGGGTAGTCCAGGATATAAAAGCGCGA
>NC_056748.1:388612599-388646868 GCF_019279795.1 Protopterus annectens | reverse complement strand
GATTACACACAAGAGATTCTGCTTCATGAACTTTTGAAGCAGAACCTCTAAATGTTTCTCGGACACTCATTCTCTGGAAACTCCCAAGGCACTTTACAGGACTGCTTGTACCGGAGCAACAAATCAGAAAAATCACATCAAATGTTTGGGAAAGAACTCGGTGCTTGCCTTAAAAGTGAAAACAGAACTACAAGCGGCACAAATAGCTTTATTACAGTAATTTAAACTAAGACAGCTCTCTACTGCACAAATATGAAGCAGCCTTATTCCAGGATGGATGGTGGTGTATCACATATATATTGTACAATGTTCAAGGATAACTTTTAAAACAAAAATTGCACATATAATAGTAGCACAGCTGGAATAGTAAAGGTGCACCAATTAACTTTCAACTGCATAACTTCTGCAATATTTGTTTGTTGTGCCAAGCGATGCATTTCTCCTAAATCTGGCTTCTCACATTTACCATACTCTACTCTAAAATTTAAACTGGGAGATAAATTGGCACCTGTGAATTCTCCTGTGATTCAGAAAGTAACAAGTGAAGTTTGACAGACAGATTTGTGACAGGACTGTTAATGTGGGATGGGGGGTGTTGGGTGGAAGCTGTGCTAGGTTATTTGGGTGGCTGAGAAGGGTTAGTAAAGGGTTGTGAGTTGGCATTTGAAAGGAAGTGAGGTAGTGTGAGGGGTGTGGCTTGAAGGGTTTTTGAAAGGAAATCCAGAGTGAATAAGCACATTTTGGTGTGGTCTTGTTGCAGCAGGATCATGTCCCAGATGACCTTGTGGTAAGGGAGGCCTTTGGTGTTGGCATACATCAGAAGGTAAGCAGTACTCTTAGATGTGGGTATATACAATGGTATCAGGGAGGTGTTCAATTTTAGAATGTAGTAAGCTGCTGTCTTGCTTGGGTACCTAACGAGAATGCTGTTCGGCTAGTAGTTTGCACTGTTTTGTATAAGTACAGAAATGTTTTCATACAGTTAAACTACCCCTCCCTGTCATCCCCTTTTAGATGATTACTTTGCAATCATGAAAAGTATACAGTTATATCATATGCATGTTGGCAAATGTGATATGCTTTCATTTGTGGTATTTTGCTGGCTACCTCGATCAAGTAAGTTTGTAATGTAGTTTAGAAGGAGATCAAGATGATATTTAGGTTCATCAGTTTTGTAGCCCTGAACCATAGTTGCTTTAGTACAATACATTTGTTGTTGCTCATTCACTTTTTAAAGGGGTTAGCTCGCATTGTCCGAGGTTCCCTGCTGCCTGTGGTGTTTTGTGGGCTGTTGGGGCCATTAGTGTTGCTCGTGCAAGTGTTTTAGGGGTCAACTTGCATCCCTGGTGGTCTGTGGTGTTTCACGGGCTTTTGTGGCCGTTAGTTGTTGCTCAGGCACATTTTTTCCTTCAAGTGCAGTCTGCTATGAAGAACACATGAGCCTGCCCCTTGCCATCACGTTCGGCATTAGCCAATTAAAAACAAAACGCTGGCTGCTGCTTGGTTCATAGCCAATTACTTTTAATGTGGTTTTTGTTTATTTAAATGGTGCATGCCTTAGTATTGCATTTAGTTATATACGGAGTCATGTAGTTCAGTTTTGGTGGGGGGGGTGTGTTTGTAGACAGCTTAGTGGTTAACTACTGTGACTATAGTGTACAGGGTCCTGGGTTCAGAACCTGCAAGGGCTGTAAATTCCAGTATGCAGTTCGTATTGGGTTTGATGGCAGTCTATTTTATAGCTGATGAATCAAAGCTATGGAATGGAGTCTTGAAAATTTTTTCCCCCTGTAAGGTACTTTGAGGGACCTAGCGTGATGGTTGACTGCAGGGTGAATGACTGAAGTTCAAATGGGTTTGTGGCAGTACAGGTAGCATACTTGCTTTATGATGCATTATGCATGGTTTCCTTTCAGACAGCATATAGACGGATTGTGATACCGGTGCCTTGTCAGGCCCAGTTATTGAAAACAATTTACTGTGCCAGGTTTATTATACATCATTAACTTTTGTGTTTTCTTTCCAGGTGATTATGGCAGCAGCTTTGAGACGGAGATGGGCCAGAATTGTAGCACAGGCTGAAGATTTATTCAAGGACATTCCTGCTGAGGTACCATCAACTAGCACGCAGGGTGTGACCACTCATAAGAAGCAGACTGCTTCAACCCGGGCATCCAGGGTGAAGAAAGCCAAGCAGACAGCATCATCAGAGAAGTCTACAGAGGTGACTACTCCCCCTTTACCAGCTGTAGGTAATAATTCATCATGTGTGGGGGGGGATGAAAAGCCTGGAGTAAGTGTGGTCGGGGGCAGTCAGGGTGGCCAAAGGGAGCTACTGGGTAGCGGTTTGGAGGGCTTAATTGACTGTGGAGGGTTTTTTGAGGATACCCTGTCATTGCTAGATCAGGAGTTAGGGTCGGATGTCCATGAGGTGGGGTCTGACTTTGCTTTACAGCCAGGGGATTGGTTGGCATCGCAAGCCCTATGACAGGAAGGGGCTCCCATTTTATTGATCCCGGACATATCTCTGTTAGTGAAGGAGAAGATTTGGAAAGGGGAGTTAGTCGACATTTTTGAGTTGATTGATGTAGATGGGGTACAGCAGTTGACGGAAGCAGAAATGGCTAATGAAGGACCTATTGGCTGCAATAGGTCTCAAAAGGGTAGGGAGGTTTCAGTCTAAGACATGGGATAATTGGGTCCTAGTTTCATTTATTATATGGCAGTGTGTTTGGAAAGGGACACGTCTCTGGCTCTTCCTCTTTTGGCTTATTTTTTGACTATTAGGGAAGCAGAGGTTGAAGCCTGGTTATGCATTGTTATGGAATGACCAGAAATTTTGCAAGCATAAAGCAGTAGATAAATCTATGCACTGGGATGTCAGACATCTGGACATTTGGCTGTCCACCATGATGGATACCACTAGAGGGGGTGGCAGATTATCTCAGCCATCTGAGGGAGGTACAAAGATATGTTGGGCTTTTAATGCCGGCAGGTGTTCTTGGGTGGGTTGTAGATTTGCTCATATTTGCTCTAAGTGTATGGGGTTGCATGCATTTATGCAATTGGGGGGGTGGGGGTCAGGTACTGCACCTTGGGGGTATGAGAGGTTGGAAAAGTGCCCCTTCAGTGTTGCTAGGTGGGCGTGGTCAGGCTAATTTTCAGGGCCAAAGGGGGGAAGTTTTCATGGAGGTAGAGGGCATTTTGGAGAACCATTCACCTATTAAGGTGAATGTATTGAAGGACTTATTGATGCATTTTCCGCTGCCGGTGGTAGCGGGGGAGTTAATAGAAGGTTTTTCCAAGGGGTTTTCAATTAAGTCTGCATTGGTGGGGGGCAGGAGGGTGAGGAGAAATTTGAGGTCTGTCAAGGGGAGGGAGATGATTTTGCAAGAGCTGAGTGACAAAGAGTGCCAGGCTGGGAGGGTGTTAGGAAAAAGAGTAACAAAAAGGACCTAACTTTAAGGTGTCAACATTAGGTTTGGTTCCAAAGAAAAAGCAGGGTGAATTTCGCTTAATTCACCGTTTATTGTACCCTGCGGGTGAGTCAGTGAATGATTCAATTCCCAGTCGAGAGGCTAGCGTAATGTATTCATCTTTGGATGATGCAGTTCGGGTTATTAGGAGTTTCAAGGACCCTTGGTTAGTTAAAGCAGATATTGAGTCAGCTTTTAGGTTGTTACCTGTGAGAGAGGAGGATTGGCCATTATTAGGCATGGTGGTAGGGGATAACTTATTTTGATGCTGCCATGCCCATGGGATGTGCGGTGGCATGTGCTATTTTTAAGACGTTTAGCTCAGTGTTGCGCTGGATATGGCAGCAGAGGGTGGAGGATCAGCAAGCTGTACACTATTTAGATGATTTTTTTATTGGTGGGGGAAGGTAAACAGGGGGCGCAGGTAGCTATACAAGAGTTTGTGGAGATGTGCGAGGCCTTGGGGGTACTTTTGGCTAAGCTCAAGTTGGAGGGTCCAGTGAGGGCCTTGGAATTTTTGGGGCTGACTGTTGATGCAGAACATGGTTTGTTTTGTTTGCCTCAGGGAAACATGATTAAGCTGCAGGAAAAGATCATTTGGGTGAAGTCTAAGCCTAAGGTTCGGGTGAAGGATGTTATGGAATTGTTGGGTTTGTTGAACTTCGTGTGTAGGGCGGTGCATCCTGGGCAGACATGTTGCCGGTCTGTGGCACTTTTGTTGAAAGCACATAAAAAGTAAGCACCACAGAATGTGGGTCAGTAAATTGGCACGAGAGGATTTAGATTTGTGGATGGAAGTTTTACAACAGTTTAATGGGATTTCATTTTGGCAGTTGGATTGGGTTACACAAGGAGAACTGCAGTTGTTTACTGATGCAGCTGGGGGGTCTGGAATGGGTGCTTACTTTGTGGGTCAATGGTTTGCTGTTCCATGGCCGGAGCATTGGTCAGAGGAGTGGAAACGGGATGTTGCCTTTTTAGAGTTGATGCCAATCTGGGCGGCTTTGGTAGTATGGCAGGATCATTTGAAGAGGAGGAGGGTGGTATTTCATTCAGATAATTCTGCAGTGGTGAGAGTACTACAGATAAAAATGGCTACAGCACCTCGCTTGTTATTTATTCTTAGGAAATTGGTGTTGCATAGCTTGTTGATTAACTTTTCTTTTACAGGGTTACATGTACTGGGGGTTTCGAATGAGATAGCTGATAGTTTGCCTTGTTTTTAGTTTTCAGGCTCTGTCAGGTGGCTCCGGAAGCGGCTTTGCATCCATCAGTGGTCCCACCCAGCATTTGGCAGACTGGGCAATGGTGATTGGCAGGTTGGTGCAACAATCATGGGCGGCATCCATGAGACCAGCCTACAGTAGGGCATTGCTTAATATTGACAAATATTTGCAGCAGTTATCCGATGAGGACTATGTGTGGTCTGAGAATTTATTGTTAAGCTATCTAGCCATGTTGAAGGGGCAGGGAAGGGCAGTGCGAACAGTGAGGGTGGCTTTAGCAGCCAAAGCTATGTATACTCGGTTGGTTGGATTAGAGGATTTCACTAGGTCATGGGTGGTGAGTAGAGTCTTAAAAGGGTGGCCTAAAGTTGAAAGGAGCAGCACGAATAGGAGATGGCCAGTTATAAAGGGTATTTTCAGGATGTTGTTAATGGGTTTGGGTAAAGTGTGCGGTTGTTTGGATGAGTACGTGTTGTGGTGTACAATCAGTGTTTGGATGTATTGTGGGGTGTTTCATGTATTGGAGTTATTGGGTTCGTTGGTATGGGAGGATGTTCTGATATTACCCAGGGCGGTGCATATTAGATTGTCTTCCTCAAAGACAGATCAGGAGGGGCTTCAGCCACCCATTGTTTTGGTGGGGGTGGCTTGGAGATGTCCCGTAGTTTGGGGAAGAAAGTTGTATGGGGCCCGGAAGGGTAGAATTCAAGGGTTAACTTTTTCAGCAGTAAGTGGTAAAGCACTGACAGGTGATCAATTGAATGTGGTTATGAGAAGGGCGCTTTGGAGTGTGGGTTTGCAAGGGGTTAAGTTTTCTTCACATTCCTTTCAGATGGGTACGGCATCTGATTTGGCTAAGGAAGATAGGTCAGTGGAAATAATCAAATGGGTGGGTCGGTGGACATCCAATGCCTTTTTGAATTATATTAAGTAGTTTGTAGAGGCTTTGTTTTTAAAATTTTTTCTCTCTCTCTCTGTTCTCTTAGATCGGAGGTGGATGGTGGATCATCATTTTGGGCCATTCGTTCATATTCTGGGCTGCTAAGCATGCGTAGGTTAGACCTAATGGCATGAATCTGGGTTTGCATCATTTTGGTTTAAAAATCATTTGGCATGGTGTTAGGGGGCTAATGTGGAGTCAAATGTTGCAGGAATTTAATGGGTTGCAGGTCCAGTGGGCGTTGCCTCAGGTGTTAGTGGTTCATTTAGGTGGAAAGGACTTGGGCAGGGTACTGAAGAGGCAGTTGGTTTGTCAAGTTTGTGAGGACATTTTAGCATTAAGGAAGATGTATCCAGGGATCGGGGATGGTTATTATCTGGTCTGCGATTATTCCTCGGTTGGTATGGAAAGAGACATGGAATTTTACCGCTGTAGAGAAGGCTTGCAGATGTATCAATTTTAAGTTGACGAAATATATGGAAGAAATTGGGGTTCATATGGTTCGGCATGTACAGTCTGACAGTAAAGATTCCAGTGTGGTATAGACCAGATGGAGCTCACCTCAACGATTTTGGTCTGGATTTATTTAAACTTAATTTGGGTTTGATGGTGGAGGATCTTGTGAAGAAAGGTATTGTTTGAGGGGGAACAGCCTTCTAGGGCTGGTGGGCAGAGAAGAGGGTCAGGCCTGACCCTCTTCTGTTCCCTCTCTATGGGATGGTGGATGGAAAATTGGTAGTTGTGAGGAATTAAGGTAAGCGGGGAAGCTGCCTTTGTTGTTTGTCCAAGGTGAGCAGGTACGCTACCTTTGTCTTTAGTTATTGCATATATGGGTGAGCGGGGACGCTGCATGTATATCGATTTAATTGATGTTTGATACAGTTTTGTTGTTGTTTCATTAGCTAATTGTATTCAAGGGGTGAACAGGAATGCTGCTCTTTTATGTTTCAATAAAGAAATGTTATTAAGCAATTTTATCACAATAAAGGTAGTCAAATGTCTGTATGTGTTTGTGTATTTATTGGACCGTGACAACTGCAAGTTTAATGTAACAGCATTTAAACTTTTCAACTACTGAGACAGGACAGACCATCTCTGTACAACCAAATTCCATGTAAGGGCATAGCTGACCATCACTGTCTCGGAAGAGATAAGGGCAGGCATTTTGGGTAGATGTATTCCCCCTCTCTTGTAGCAGTGCATTTCCAAGTACAGTGAAAGGCAGCAGGATGATCACTTTGGCTATCCTTAAACGAAGTAGGCTGACCTCACCAGTACTGGTATAAAAGGCAAAATTTATAAAAAGCAACTTTCTGTTTTGCATTTTTGTTTGTTGCAATAAATTATAAAAAAAAAAAAACTGAAGTTAAGAAAAAAGTGGCAACCATGGGCAGGGAACCTTGACGTAATATCATCATGTGCTATAAGTGCATATGTAGACAAACATAAGCCGGTGCCAACTAGAATAGAAATTAATGTTTTTCATAGCAGTCTAAAAAATGTAATCTGACAAAATTTCCTCACACATCCCAAAGATATGCTACAGGTGGACTGGACACGAAATTGGCCCTAGGTGTGAACGTGTGCTTTCTGTGAAAAGCTGGGCGCCAGGCTGGTAACAACCCTGAAACTCCACTGCCAATCACTCTGTGGACCTTTGTTCCACTGTGGCGACCCCTAATTGGAAAAACTGAAAGAAGACTCTTTCTGACAAATGCATCCTTCCTGAAACCTGTGTGTTTTAACACATGTTCTTGCTACATACACTGATCACCTTACACAGAAGTCTCTCGTATTTCATTTCTTTTACTATTGCATAGTGGTAGGCACCATGCCAACCAGCTGCACTGCAAAGTGTAGTGGTGAGAGAAGTAGAGGTTTCAACAATAAGACTCCTGTGCCATGTTGTAAACTGTTAGAAAGTATCAAATGATGTTCTAAGTTTCAGGGATTGTAATCAAATGGTTAAAGTGACTGAAAAAATAAAATAAAAACCTGGAACATTTTGAAATTTGATATGTTGCTCGCTCCTGGCTTGAATAATGAATTAATGTAAGCACTTTTTGTGACTGGGACTTCTTTTGAAAAGAACAGGATGTTCCCTGAAAGTGTATACAAAGGTACTAAATGAAAAAAAAAATAAGTAGAGACACGCTGCAAGCTGCTGACACTAGCTTTCTGCATCTGCGTTCATTACACAATCAGATTTCATTAACTGGCAGAAGTTCTACGTGCCCAATTAGTCTTCAGCAACACAGCAAGCAGTCCCATAAAAAATTAGTACCACTCACAGATTTAGCCTTTGGCACAGGGGTGTGCATCCCCAGCTTTTTTGAAAACCCACCCTGCAACCTGTTCACCTCTGAACTCTGTCATTAAGGAACACCAGCATCCTGCCAAAAGAATTGTATCACTCTGGTTAGTTTCAGTGCTTTCTAGTCATTTCCACGCAACACAAGTCTTGACAACCAACCAGAGAGCACTTGTAAGATTAAACATTCTGTTCTTCATTGTCTACATGAAGGATGGTGGAACTAAGAGTAATGGGCTATCAGTGATACTACCTTTAAGACGCTTTAGGAAGTACTGTGTATGCCACTGTGATTAGTGTTTGTCATTTACAGTTCTAGCATCCTCTCTCACATGTATGGTGTTGGCTACCTAGGTTGATTCAACAATTAATTTTAGTAGAAATTTGCTTGTTGCAGGTCATTGAAAAGCATACTTCTCAAACTCTTAGATCAAGAAATAATGGACAAAGCCTTACATAATGGGAGGACAAAGGCCCAAAAACAGGGGCAGATTTTACATATTGCTCTTATGTTTAAGTTGCTAGAATAACCAAATTTGTGTTAGCATGCACAAGGATGTGAAGTCTGAAACTCAAATGTATGCCACTATCTAGTGACTTCTTTCCTCAGTGATTTGCCCGAAAACCACACATTTTATGAGGAACACACCAAAAATGAGGCAAAAATCTGGCCAGTAGAGAGGTATGTTGTAAAGTACACTACTCTGTTTCAATGGTGTGTATACTTGTTTTGTTGTCCCAAGTAGTACAGAAAGTGAAAGGTAGGAAAATGCAAGCAGGTGTCATCTTAAAGACACAAGTTTGATTTTATCAGTTTGCATTTAGTCTCATAGGTGTTTACTAGGCTAATGACCAGAAGGGCCTTTTTAAGCCTAGCCATGCATTCCAAATCTCTGACAAGTTCTGGTACCCTTGATAAGTGTAAGCAGGGATTTGGGAGATGAACCACTTACAGGCTGCCTTTGTCCATTAGAGGCATGGGTGCCGGTTGCATATTGTGTAACTATGGGGCAGTTAGAGGAACATGACTGCTTTTGTTTGCTTATTATTCTGGCTTTGAAGGACCAATGAAATTTGTGTGAAACAAATTGGAATATGTTAATGAGTGAAAGAAATTCACAATTAAGAGGCACAGAGTTCCTATGCCACACCAACTGATTTGAGACACTGATATGAATATAAACTTCAATATGCAGGAGTTTTGCAGAGTGCAGCCGTGACTACTATAATTTTTATTTTCCATAAAATATTTTTCATGATAGTTAGATAAACTGCATGCATCCATACAAAGGTACAATAATTTGGCCATGGCAAATGCTTTTTTAGTCTTTCATTTTTTCAACAATGTTATTTCTGAAGTCATTAACCTTTAGATATTTTGCATCACTTGAAGTTGGTCAAAGTAGTGACTGTCAAATGTGCTGCACAAAGAATTTAAACAGTTCATGGTTTCTTTGACTCACTGAGTTAACTGTTAACTATCACCACAAACTATTTACTTATTTAGTTAGGGTCTACTTCACCCTGTTGAAGGCAGACAATATCGAAGCTGATATTGTCAGCATCAAAATGTCGAAAGTGAAAGTAATCGCGCGTGTAAATGGAAATCTCCGTAAGGGGAGATTGCCGTTCACTGCAATGTAGTGCGATCTCTGAGTTGGTATATTTAAGTAGCGGGATGTGTGGGGTGCAGCCCCCCACGTGGGGGGTGCAGGGGGACTTGCCCCCCTACATAGACCAATTTGTGTTGTGTTTGGGTGTTTTTTTTTTTTTTGTGTGCGTGTGTTCGATATTCGGGGGTTTCGACATTTTTGGATAGATTATTACGCTGTCGACAGTTGAGTTTGATAGCGTAATATAAACGCATTTAGTTACACCTTGTTGACCTGGTTAGTCCCACTAAGTCAGTAACCTCTTTTCTGGATATGGAAATTGTTTGTAGGCAATGGGTATGAGGGCTGTTTGTTGATGAAATAACTGCCCCTGCTGTTTGATATTACAATTCTGACTTTTTAGGACAATGACACATTTGGATAAAGCAAGCTGGAATACAAGCTGTGCTACTATTCATGTGAAAAATACATCATAACCATTACTTTCTGTTTTTTAAACCTGGCAGGGTCAAACCAGAAACTGCGGGGGTGGAGCCTGTCTTTCTATGAAATTACTGCTGTAATTCTAACTTGGCAGCACTAGTGTACATGGTGGGTGAAGAAAGTTGGAGTACATGTTTTAGCTACTGTTTATATGAGGCAAAAATACGTTGATATAACATTTTTATATCCTGGAAGGAAAATGAATCCTTAACATTGTCCACTTGGTTCCACAGATGTTTTCATTTTTCTTTATATCCTGGAAGGCTCAAACCAGTAGAAGATGGGTATATAGAGGCGGTCTGTGGATGAAATGATTCTCCCAGCAGTTTACTGTTGTAATTATAATTTTGAAGGACTAATGTGCATTTGTGTAAAGCTGGAATACAAAACAGTATTACATTAATGCATTTTTGCTTCACAGAAGCAGTAATCATTCTTTTATCCTGGCAGAGTCAAATCAGATACTTAATAAGCAATGGGGATGGGGGCTGGATGCAGATGAAGTCACTGGTCCTGCTGTTTTTTGTAACCTCCCAGACTATGTATTTGGCTGTAGCATGTTAGAATATAAGTTGCGAATATTGTTTCCACAAAATTTTTTTTTATCCTGGCAGGGCCAAACGAGCTAGGTATTACAGCTGTCTATGGATGAAATGACTGGCCCTGCTTTTTTCTGTTGTAATTCTGGCTTTGCAGAACTTAGGAACATTTGGATGAACCAAACTGGAATACAAGCTTTGACTGCTGCTTGTAACCATTCTTTTCTTTTTTTTAACGTAGCAGGATCAAACCAGATATTTTAGGTAGGTCATGGATGTGGGGACCGTTTGTGGATGAAATGATTAGTCCTGCAAAACTAGAATTAAAAGAGCAAAACAGGGCCAAAGTGTATTTGGGTGAAGCAAATGGGAATACAAGCACGGACTACTGCTTATTTAAAAAATATATCAATGTAGCTATTTTCTTTTAACCTGGCAGGATCAAACCAGGTACTTTAGGTAAGGCATGGGTATGGGAACAGTTTGCAGACAGAATGAGTGGCCCTGCTATTTTGTTGCTGCAATTGTGGATTTGCTGGACTAAGGTGTATTTGGATGAAGCAGAGTAGAGTACAAGCTCCGAGTACAGTTTATATGAAAAAATACATTACAGTAACCAGTATTTTCCTTTTTTTCCCCATGTCAAGCCAGATACTTTAGGTAGGCAGTGAGGATGGGCTCTCTGCTAATGACACAACTGGCCCTTCTGTGTGATGTAATTCTAACATTGCAAGATTAGTGTGATGCAAGCTGGAATACAAACTGGAATTAATCTTTGCTGAAACAAAAGTACATTATTACAATAACAATGTTTTTTATTCTGGCAGGATTAAACCAGATACTTCAAGTAGACAATGGTATTAGATGGCTGTGGATGAAATGATTGGCTCCAAAATGTAAACAAATACATTTTTGTGTTCTTCTGTGGAATGCTTTTTGCATTGGTTTTTTTGCACAGAAAAAATGGAATTTTTATTCAAATCATTCAAAAGTCTCTGCCTCGCATTTATATTTGATACAGCATGACATTAAAGTAGATTTTGGGGTTACACTCCCTGTGATGTGCTACAATGGTTACACCTGTTTTCATACATTAGCATATAATTGAAATGAGTATTTGCTTGGATATCATAATAAAAATACAAACTACGCCATTATGGAAGAGGAATGTTGCTTTAACCATCATGTCGTCTAGACATACCTTAAAATAACTGCTACCGACTATAAATTTGCTGTATGCTGGACCTAATTTCACTGTCACATCACAGTGATATGCAACTGAATGCATATCGCCAACTTTCCATACATGCTAGTATCTCCACAATAAACAAACACTGAGGTAGAGAACAAAAACTGATTAAATAAACCTCATAACAACCATGTTTCTCCACAATAAACAAACACTGAGGTAGAGAACAAAAACTGATTAAATAAACCTCATAACAACCATGTTAAAAAACAGTGCATGTCAGAACAGAATGGAACAGAAAAACTGCAAAATGTATTAAGTGCTTTTGTCAAACTATGAACTTCATCAGAACAAATAAAACACTCCATTTCCACATTTAAAATCCTCACGTGTAATAATTACCTGACAAGTCCAACATCAAATTCCATCAATCATGAATACATAAACAATTAATTTTAAAAGTTAATTTATATAACTTCACTAAACTTCATAGCGTTTCAACTTTAAAAGACAATTGATTTAACACATTTCATTCAAACTGGATAGTCTAGTGGAATTAAGGAGTAATTGCCACCACAATTCACAGCATTTCACATACCCACTAATTAACCTACCCAGAGGATTGTGTTACACCTTTTCAAAGGCAAAAAATAAAAATGTGTGGCTCTCATTACATTTAATACGTTTGGACAATGCATTAATAGTTTATAAATATATATATATATATATATATATATATATATATATATATATATATATATATATTTATTTATATATATTAATATATTTATATATATATGTATTAATATATTTATATATATTTATATTAATATATTTATATATATATATATATATATATTAATATATATATTAATATATATATATATATAATATATTTATATATATATATTATATATATATATATATATATATATATACTTGTAAACCCATTCATGAATATTCCGGTCCAATTTGCCCACGTAAAATGCTGGACAAAGCTGAAATTCAGCTAAACAAACATTCTGAGTTGCAATCAAATTGATCCGAGGCATGGATAGTTTTATTTCTACCAAAAACCGATCCACTAACAAAAATAAAACTACATTGGTGACAATGACCACACTTAAACATTCCTCTGTTTTTCAGATTAAAACCAAGAATTAACAAATTTCCCTTTTTACATGTAGTTCTTAAAACATTTACATGTAGTTATCTTTCTTATAAGTAATTAAAGGTTTGTCACTTAATTTGGTCCTCAAATCAGAATGCTCATTTAGTAGTGTCCAATTCTTGTGCAAAATAGATGTAATAAAACCCCTACCCAAAGTGCATTTAGTCACAAAAGCCCTTGTGTATTTACTAGGAGCCCGTTGGGTAACTTGTTTAATTCCAAGACCATCCCCCAATATAATGGGGGTATAAAAGCCATTTTTCCTTTTAACAATACCTTCTACAAGAAAAGAATTAACAAAATTTGGGGGATTACCCCTTCTGGAAAAAAAACATATTAACATGAACATCACATTCCTTTAAGAACACCACAACAAGAAACTTGGAATCCAGCCATCTTAACTAGAACAGTTGATTATCAAGCAAAGCTTTCAAGTTCAAAGACTCTTTCTAAATGCTTAAATCAGTTAAGATATTATTCACGCAAGTTTAAATAGAAATCTCCAGCCTATCACAAAAACAATAACACATCACAACACTTCTGCATAAAATATTTAAAATATATTCATATTAAATTAAACACCATTACATAAATATAATAAATATTAATAATGTGCAAATGTGTGTATTAATTTAAAAATAAGTTAACTAATATAGCTCACATCACATGTAAAAGACTGATCACAAATACTTGAGTTTTAAAACTGGTTTTATGCTGTTTATTGAATTTAATCCTGGTGAAGAATCAGGTCTAAAGTAGTTAATCCATTTATGTTCTGCTAGTTTTGTTATATTCACCAGGTCACCTGCACGTTTACTCACGGTCATTTTTTTGGAGTACCCTAAACTTAAATATGTGCTCAATACCCTTTTGAATAATGTGTTTACTTAATGCATTTGTCTCTACACCTCTATGAATATCAGACAAATAAGAACTTACTCTCTCTAAACTTTTGGTTTATTTTTCCTACATAGAAGCTGTCGCACTTTACACAGTTAGCAAAGTATTCCACATTCTCCATAGAACAGGTAGCAAATACATTAAGTATACATTTTTGTTTAGTAATAGGGTACTTGCATTCCCTATCCAAATTTATATGCTTATAATACATGCAGTTTAACAATGAACAGTGCCTTTTTTGCTATTTATAGAGGTTAGTCATGGTCTACAAAATGGTAAATCTTTATAATAAACGTTTCAAATTATTTTCTTTTTTAAATACAAAATGGAGTATTTCTTCAACTACTTTTCTAATTTCTGGGTCTGAATTCAAAATTGCCTATTTTTTATATTATGTTTCTAAATGAAGTAGCATGTCTATTAAATTTAGTATTATAGCTTAAAGAATGACTCCTATGTTGATTTCTTAAATGTGCTATTCATCTAAAAAAGTATGTGTGACCTAGTCCTTCACGTTCAAATAATGCAAATTCCATACTATTCCTTACTAGTTCTTGTTATAGCCTCTAATGTGGAAACTTGAGCCATACTTTCCATCTCCTCTAAAATTCTCTTTTCCTGTGTTTAATCTACTAGGTTGCAAGAACTGGCTTCCAACTGCTTTCTTATAAATATGTCCTGGATGCATGCTATTAGAATTTACATATCCTGTAGCTTGAACCTCTCTTCTATATATCATGGTAGTGAATCTTTCATTGTTGACCATTACAGTAATATTCAGAAAATTTTTTCATATGAATAAATAAGGTAGAATATAACAAAATCAGTCATCCTCTGTAATTCATTAACAAAGACCAAGCTATTTGATATCATTTTTCCTTATCAGAAATATATCATCCACAAAACACTTATAGAAAACCATAAAAACATTCTTATATACTTTCATGAAATCATTGATAAACCTATTTAAATCTTCCCATTTTGAGAACCAAGTTAGCATAGGTGTTTGCAACACAAGTATCCATTGCGTACTCATCATTAAACAAAAAGATATTTAAAACAAAAAGATATTATTTAAAACGATGTCCAACACAGAGCATAGCATTTCTATACTTGTAGATGGAATAGAATTTTTGGATGTATATGTAGAGAGAGTAATGGACACCTATATTAATACTGGTGTCTATAGGAAGAAATGCTACAGAAATACACTTCATAGACGTAGCATGCTCCCTCAACACATATTTAGAAATATTATTAAAGGGCAAGGTATGAGGATTTCACGCCTTAATGCAATGAAAGATGGCTATAAACAAGAGATTAATGCCTTTAAGGAAAGATTTAAACGTGGTTATAAATATTCAGAGAAAAAAATCTATACTCTGTAAACCATTTTCTAAGAGAAAATAGAGCTGGACCATACTACTCTGACTGTACTGATGTTTATAACAAGCAAAATAGTAAAATTTCAGAACTGAAGATACCTATGCTCTACACCATAGATAAGGACATTATGGACGTCATTAATCACCATTGGTGTATTTTAACCACAGATATGGAGATAAGAAATAGTTGGGGATAGGCCTACGTTTCAATATAAAAACAAACCTAATCTTAAAAGATTGCTATGTTATTCTTCTGAGGAGCATCATATTAGAAATTACACAGGGACTAATCCATGTGGAAAGTGTAATTTCTGCTCATATATTAATATAGGTGATAGTTTTACACATCGACACAGGTCAGCTTTTTAAATTCAGAATGTCTGCTGATTGTAGTACCATTCATGTGGTTTACCTTGCCGTTTGCCAAGTATGTTCCTCCTATGTCAGCAAAACCAATAGGGTTTTCCGTAATAGAATGTGAGAACACCTATATGCAATTAGGGTTGGCTATGAAAATAATGCTTTGGCGAAACATATACTGGCTAATGGCCATGAGCATACTTTTCGTTTCATGGTCATAGATATATTTAAACCTAAAATAAGGGAAGATAGCATAAGGAATGGCAGAGAAAAAGGAAATAAACTGGATAATGAGAAAGAGAGCAGATAAAGGTAGAAGCCTCAATGAGAGGGCTTCACTCAAACTCATCTTGAGGTCTAGAGGTTTAGTTGCTAGATAGCAAATTTGTCGCTGTATGATATATGTTTATAAACACTTATAACATTTACATCAGTGTATATTGCTTATCTGTATATATATTTCAGCCATCAGTTGTTACCCCACTTTAACATCAGCAGTAGACATTTAAATATGTTGCATTTGATTAGTATAGCATGAATTGCAGCCACAGGATGCTTTTATATACTCATATGTTTTAATAATTTTTATTTGCACATATATATATTGATAGCATTTATGTTTCAGCCATTAAGTGTTATTTAATTTTAATATCAGCAGCAGACATTTATTTGTTGCATTATTATTTGCATAGCATGAATTGTGGATATAGGATGTATTTATCAATTTATATACGCTACAGCGATCTATCATTCATGCATATATTTCGGCCATCAAGTGTTAATTATAACATCAGCAGTAGACAATTAGTAATGTTGCAGTTTATATGTATAGCACTAGCTACAGCTATAGGATGTTTTTAAAATCCTATTCGTAGTAACATCTATTTTAGATTATCTTAGAATTTATATACATATATTACATGTTTGATGCTGCTAATATAAATAGATACACAGTAGCTATGAACTCGATTTTTATGTAAAGTAGTTAGTTGTATACAAGATGTACATTTTTAATGGTTAATTGATTAATATATAAGGGAGTATTTTTGCAGTTTGAAATTTTATGGTCTGATGAAGCAGTTTGTGAAAGCGATCACCTTTGTGCACGTATTAAAAGACTATTCATTTTACTCGCAAGACTGGATTATTTGACGCCTGGTGGTTGCCTCTTCCTATTCTCTGATATTGGTTCTACATTTCTTGTTCACACGTCATAAAATGCTTTTACAATAGGTGTGTTAACAGGAATATATTTGCTAGCTCTTTTCAATTAACTGGTTATTTGTATATGATTCTTTATAAAGTAATTTCCAGTCTAAATTCCAAGCATACTGCTTTAGTTGTGGAATCCACTTAGCTACTGGGAGAAGTTGTCTTTTAAGACTGTATCAAAATCGGACAACTTATGAGCAAGACGTACAAAATGGCCCTCAATTGCTGCTTTTTTCTGGCGTCTAGGATTACAACTAGTAAAATAAAGTATTAAAAAAGGTTTTCTATAGATATTAGTTAAAAATTTACCACCAAAGTAATCCTTTTCAAGATCGATGTCCAAATAATTTATCACATCTTTATTAACATTATGGGTGAACTTTCAAAATTCTGTAATGTTTTTAATATATCCAATAAATTCATATATTTTAGTCCAACCACAGTATAAAAATATCATCCAAAAAATGCACATACAAGGACCAAGAGTTGCTAAATCCACTAAATATGTACTCCAATTCCCAATGGGCTGTGACAAAATTAGTGAAAATAGGGGCGCATGCTGCACCCATCGATACTTCTGTTTTCTGTCTAAACAACTGTCCCTCAAAATACATGAAATTATTTTTCAACAGTAACTCCATAAAGGCTACTAAAGAGTTAAAACATCCATAGGACACACTGGGGATTGTATTTGTGAGACCTTCAAACTATTGTAAACACAGGCTATGTAGGATGACTGAATGCAAATTCTTTGATGTCTATGGTCAAGAAAAAAAAAACACAATCCCTTCTAAAGGTAATATCCCTAAAATTCTTCAAATCCCATGAATCTTTACAAATTTGGGGGAATTGCTCAAATCTCTTAATTTTCAAATCTAAAAACCTGGCAATAAATTTAATCTTTGACCCTGCCACATTAACCATTGGTCTCAAGGTGTGTGTGTGTGTGTGTGTGTGTGTGTGTGTGTGTGTGTGTGTGTGTGTGGTGGGGTTCTTGATGCCCTTATGAATGTTAGGAAAAAATCAAATATGGTTGGTAAAGGCCAATCATTTGACAAAATTATATTCATCCATATTAATCTACCCTTTTCATAGCCTGTGATAGCCACATTAATCTTGCTGTACACAATACTGACCTCATTCATAAAAACGTCTTCATACACTCCATTCGATAAATTATACATTCAGTTCATAGAATCTATTTTATCCATAATAACCATATCACCCCCTCCCCCAGTTAGGTTTCATGATTCTCAAATTATTGTTACCACACATCTCATCAAAAAGATTATGTTCAAAATGTGTGGTTGGATAGTTCAAAATACACCCAAATACCAAACTCAATTTTTTTTCAAAATTCTGTAAAATGGATGAGCAGAATTAAATAAACTAGGCCTCCATAAATAACTAAAAGACACATTCATATTGTCCTCTTGACCAAATAAAAGTAAAAAAAAAATGGAGTTTTCTAATATGCAACTTAAAGTCCAGCAATACATCAGTAATAAAAACTTGTGGTCCTCATTACATTCTAGCTGGGACAAAAGGTATTCCCTTTTTTAATAAATCTGCATGATTCAAGTGTATCCCACTTGACAACTAACTGTAAATGCTAAAATTTGAAGCCCTATTACTTACTATATTGACAACACATCACCACATCCATCAATAAAGGGGTCTGAAAACAATATTTTTAATGACATCTCCCCTGGTTTAAAGATTTATTGGATCTGGGATTCCACAGAAAATTGTCCTGCCCCATCTGGTTGGAATAGTCCCCGGGTGATGACTGACCACTGTTTATTTTGTTCTTGATGCGTTCTGATCTCCTTGGTAATCCAGACTCCAAAGGGGTCAAAGCAACATTTGCCAACAAATCAATCAGGTGATGTGGAGTTAAGTCACAGCTGGCATCAATGAACCTTGAATCAGTGTTTGGATCTGTATCCATCCTATTAGGGACAGAGGTGGGTGGGTTAGGGTTAAGCTCTTCCCCTTAGAATATTCCTCTTCATCCCTATGCAGTTTATTAATCTTCCATTTCATAATTCATTGCAAGTCTTATCCACATCCTGAAAGACACAGTTGTATTTAAATTGATAACTGTCAAAAAGTAAGTAATCATGAATAGAGACATCCAATTAACTGAGGTCATGTAACAAGTCTTCCATTAACCAGGAATTGTGCTTAATCAAAAGCTTCATCAAGTCCCACCCTGTTTGTCAAACAAAGAAGCTCAAGATGCAACTTCGACCCCCAAATTAACTTAGAAGGGTGTTTCCAACTTCTGAGCCCCTTGGGACATGATTTAGTTCAATACATTGAGAAATATGCATTCTCCAACTGAAGTTTTTTATATTTAAGCAACTTCTTTTCAAATTCAGTCAACTGCACATTCAATGAACTGGGACTATTCATTGTTTTAATATGAATAAAGCCAAAATGTTTATTAATCTATGTATCCAAATTTTCTGTAGGATCCTTACCAAACAAGCCCAAATGACTGACAATACCTCTAGTCCAGGGTGACAAGATAACAGTGTTGGCCAGCATTCACTGACCCAATGGAATAACAATGGAACCACCACCACTGGTGCAATCACATGACTTCATCTGTCCATGCCACTGACTCTGGTCTTACGGAAATGGTATTAGTTGCTGACTACCGTAAAATAGGTAAGTTAATTTTGCTGCTTCAGCAGATTAAAGTCAATAACAGACAGTCCGCTATACCAGTGGCTCTCAACCTTTGAGAGACCATGGCATGGTAAATTCCTTTTTTTACAAGACAAGGGCCTGGTCCCAACAAATTTACTTGTAAATACCTTTCCAAAGCAGGAGGATGTCAACTTGTCGGCAAAACACATCATCACATACACATACCAAATATTTATATATACAAAGTATGTCATTTAATAAAGACAAATGTATGATGTCTCAACTCTAAACACTAGTTCCAACACTGTTTTGAATGTAAAAACCAAGCACTTTAACAGTTTAAAACAGCAATTATAAGTTCTTGAAAAAGTTAAACTTGGTTTCTTTTATTACACCTGAATTTTTGAAGGTTTTGTTGAGGTTTTCTGTTCCTTAACTTATTAATTGTGGGATGAATTGAAGTGATAGCCAAACTGAGACGGTCAGACAGTAGTAGGCAGTTCCTCTGTTTTGTTTCAAGCACAGTCATGGCAGAAAATGCAGTTTCATAAAGATATGTGGTGGAAAAACAAAGAAATCTCTGCTATTTCGTGTAAATTTAAATATTCGTCTTTCATTCTTATCCAGAATTTCAAATTACTCAGAATTTAAAATACTTTGTCCTTTGTCCGATGATACTTCAAGTTGAAAGGTTTCTTCAGGGGAAAGGGCTGTGTCTGTTCTACAAAAGGGTTCACAATCCACATAATTTACCTCGAGGGATGCGCATGTTCGGGATAATACTTTTCAAACTACAGCAACATCTTCAAGTAAGCTGCAATAATATCGGAAACTGAATTCTGTGAATAGAAATCATCTGCTTCCATAACATAATCTGAGTACGACTGAAACATTTCTGTTTCCTTCTGCAATAATATTAAGCCAGAGTTTGAGTTTCTTTTTGAATAATTCAGTCTTGTTCTAAGCATTAAACATTGTTGTATCTGGACCTTGAAGTTTTAAATTAAACTCATTTATGTAAGACAATATTTTGCTGAGATATGCCAGCATGGTTACCCATTTGTTATCCTGGAAATAAAGGGACAGGTCACTTTTCTTATCAAACAGCTCAACTTCCTTTCCGATGTTTTATACCATTTTGATTTACTTTATTTTACCCTTTTTCAGCAGATGCCTAGATAGAAAAGCTCCAGTTGAGAATACAAAATGTTACAAATGATAGCAAATAACACAAGAGATTACAGAGGTATTTACAAATATGTAATGATAGATTAAACAATTTTTGGATGTAGCTATTTCCGTAAGAGTTAGAATAGTGTTGGAACATACAATTTTTTGACATATACATCACAATTACCTAAAAGATGGAACCTGCTATCCTTTACTAGTGGTCATTACCATCAAACTTGAGAATTTACAAAACTAGAGAGATGGAGGATTACTCCTCATGCAGCTGCATTCAAAACATGGGTACAGTGTACTACTCTAAAGAGAGATTAGTTAATGGGGCTGTGATGAGGAGCTATCCAGGACCATTACAAAAGCCAAGTGTCTATCAAGTGTGATTTCAGGAGGTGTTTAAATTGTAACATACAGCAGTTGGAGGTTATTGGGGTTGGGAGTTTGTTCCATATTTTAGTAATATAGTTTGAGAAGAGTGATTCTCCATACGAGTTATAGGCTTTTGTAACATATAGGAGTCTGCTTTTGGAGCAGAGAGATCTAGTAGTGGTATATGGTTGTATAAGATGTTGGACAGCAGGTATTTTCTTTGGTTGATGCAGTATTTTGTGTGCAAAGGTTGGTTGATGCAGTATTTTGTGTGCAAAGGTTAGTTGACTGAAGTATAACAATTGAGAAAGTTCAAGCCAATTTAGCCTTTTAGGAGATGCACAGTGGTGGGCCCTGAATGAGACATCTGTAGCAAATTTGTCCATCTTATTCTAACAGGATTCCAGTTTAAGAGCTGTTTTGCGGTGATTAGTTAGAATTGGGAAGGCATATAGGAGGGGTTGACAGGTGGTGTGCCTGAGCGATAGTAGCTTTAGTGCTTGTTGTCAGAAACTGTTTATTTCTATATAGAAGACCTACTTTCCTGTAGGCCTTCTTGATGGTTTAAGCTATGTGAATATCAAGATTACTGTTGATTTCTACACCCAACAGCTTTGTGCGAGATGAAGAGGGGATAATGGTTTTATTTCTGGATAGGATACCGAAAGACAGGGGAGGTGAAGGAGATTGAGTAAGAGAGAAAAAGCTTTATTTTATTGGGATTTAGGATGAGTTGGGAGTGAACAAGCCAGGTTTCCACAGATAGGAAGGAATCTTGGGTTATGATATTGAGGTCTTGTAGGGAGGAGCCTGTGCATGTCAGAGTAGAGTTGTCTGTGTATTGTATTACTGAGGCATGATGTGTGGAGCTGGTTGAAGAGACAGAAAAGTAGAGGCCCAATGATGGAATCTTGTGGAAGTCCTATGAAAACTGGGAGAAGAGGACAGAGCTGGTGCTCCCACTGGACAGCCTGCTGTCACCCTGGTAGGTAGTTGTGGAACCATTTTAGAGATGTGTTACTAAGATAAAGGTGGAGAGAAGTTTGATGCATTTCTTGTGGTTTACCATACCAAAGGCTTTGGACAAGTCTAAAAATATGGCAGCTATGAATGTTCCATTATTTCTGTGCTAGTTTACTGTGTTGAAGGCCATTAGGGCTGTAGTGGTGTTATGAGAGGGGTGAAAGTCGTGTTCAGTTTGTGTGTATGAAGGTAGTCCATGAATTCGGTATGTACGACCCTCAGAGATTTTAGATAAGCGTGACAGAATAGCTATTGGATGGTAATTGGCAAGCTCGGTTGAATTCTCTTTTGTGTAAAGGTATGATGTGGGAGACTTTCCAGATGACAGGAACTATGTTTTCTGATGCTGATTTGTTGAAGAGTATGGCTACTGGGTATGCTACTGCTTCTGAAGCAATTTGTAGAAATTCTGCTGGGAAGCTGCCTGCAGCTAGAGTGGTTGGTTTCAATTTTTTGAGTAGCTTTTTAATGGTATTTACAGATACACGGCGTAGAGTAAATTGGTTGTGGCAATTTTGGGTGTTGGTGTTGTGCTGTACTGGGGATGGTTTGAGAGGCAGCCAGGGCTTGAATAGTTTCTGTAAAGTATCCATTGAATTGGGGTTGCTATATTATCAGAGGTGTTGGTTGACTTTGGAGTGCGAGTGGCTGTTTTACCTGGTTGAAGTACATTATTAATTGCAGCCCAGAATTTTTGAGAGTGATTGCAGTATTTTTTCTGGATATTGTGGTAGCAGCTGAATGTCTAATTTAGTTTTTAGCTTTATTTCAGAGTTCTAATAATGTTTGTTTTGCAATCTGGGTTTTGTTTTTGTGAAAGTGATCCCATACTTTTTCCCTAGCATCGAGTAGGGATCTGCACTCTTTACTTAGCCAAGGGGTATAGCTGATTTTTACTCTAAATCTTTCTGGGAGTGTATGATAGTTTAATATATCAAGAAAAGTGGTGTTGAAAACTTTCACAGGAAAGCCAATGAACTACAGACTGGAAAAGAAGATTTTGATGATCAGAGTCCATTTCATCGTACAATGCTTTTAATAGTCTTGTATTGAAAGCACTGTTTTTTATATAATTAATTTTAGCAGAATAAGACAAGGCTTCATTAAGCTCAGGTGGCATTTTTTGGAGGCCAGGTTTTGAATATGAATGTAGCAATGTGTTGAGAATAAGTTATTGCCCACCATATCCTTAATTTTACAGACTTCACCTGAATTGCTACCTGTAAGACAGCCAGTGCCATCAGTACAAACTCCAAAGCAATTTTTCCATCACAGTCACTCTCTTCAATGAAACCCTTTAAAACTGAAAATTTCGCTGCTGATTCAGAAACTTAAAGTCTTTCATGTCACTTTCATCATGGTCAATATATTGTACATACGCAAGTAAAATGCTGTTCTGAATACCTGCAGATTCATTCAGTTGTAATGCAAACAATTTCAACTTTGTAATTTTTTCATTGAGTTGCGTTTCTGTATCTACTGCCATATTAGGTATCCACCTTTCAACTGTATCACTCCACACTGGGATATCTTTCATTCTACTTGCTGTGGACTAGCCTAATACTTCATTACAAGTTACAATCAAAGGAGGCTTAATGAGTTCTTAGCTAAAGGTAATATCTAAAGGTAAAAAAAAAAAAAAAAGTATTCCACTGGCAATCTGTAATGACATTAAATAAGATGCCATCACAAGTGAAGTGTCCATGGTTGAAGCTTGGGAAAGAATTGTATTTCTATTTTAAGTGCATCTCTTTTTACGCGTAAAGAATTCAATGAGCTTGTTGACTAGATTGGAATGTTTTGTGTTGAGATGTTGGGTAAGTCGCAATGGCTTCATTTCCCATAACAGTAGCACAAATGACGCATTGAGGTTGTGGCAACTGGTCAGTATCAGGGCATTGTATGAAACCACTTTGTAAATATGGGTGAATACAGATTTTTTTCCTCTGTGTGTTGCTAGTTTTCTCTTGCTTTTGCACATCCTGGAGATCTCTCTGTAGGCTTGAGGTGGATGAATCACTATTTGTTGTGTCACACACTTTCAATACTAGAACACCAAAATTAAACAAAGTCCCTTGACGCTTATTCATATTAAAATGTAAATCTGTAGGCCTATTTCTTTAAAAAAAAATCATGGCACTCAAAAGAAGCACTTAAACATTTGGGTAACTTGCAAACCACAGAATAAATTACAACTGTTTCTAAAACTACTGCCCTTATCTGCCACTTCACCCACCTGACTGACAGATGCACAAGGTATGCTCACAAGCTTCAATAAACCATGCAGTTATAGCAAGAAGAGAAGGCACACCCCCTTACAAATGGTTTTCCTTGGCCATGGGCTGGAAGCAAAGCACAAAATAAAAAAAATTACTCTTTGGGATAAACAAGTTCAACAGCTATGAAAATAAACTAATATGCTGTTAGCCATTTCCAATACAAAGGAAGTTAAATAAAACAATACCACATTTAAAATAATGTAATTAAAAGATGTATTTTAAAAGCAGGACTGCAAATGTCTCTCCGAAGTCACAAGAGTTGGCAACACATTAAAAGTTACTTGGCCTTACCTTTTGCAACTGTTGGCAATGTGTTGAGCAGAAACATTATGAATACATACAACCATCCCAAGGTATGTAGATTGAACCTCTATCAGCTGGAAACTGGGGTTATTCTTCCTTCCATAGCTGGTAACTCCAGAGCCTGGCCAGTGACAGGAGTTAACAGACAGTCGTTCCCCACTGGAAGCATTGTGGAAACACTGAACAAATTTTGCCACCCACTATTTCAAACACTGCAAAGATGGCAACTTGCTAAAGTTTTTTTTTTTTTTTAAAGTGATTTTATAATACACAGACTATAAACCTAGATCACAGAAAAAATGTACTTCTACATTCTCTGCAGTAATTCAGTCTGCTTTCAACTAAAAAAACTAAATTGATGCTATTAGTTTAGATAGCATACAAAGACATGCTTTTCATCATGCATAAGATTTCAAGTGCCCTATGTCTGCAAAAATGTTTCGTCTCCTCAGTAATAATTCAGGCTAGTGCCCTCCTGGTCCCACCCTCTTATGATCTTTATAGGACAGACTTGTGAATATTGCCCAATCCAGAGATGCAGTACTACAAAAGCTGAGCACCAATAGGATACTTTTTGAAGGTCCTCCCTTGTTTCTTGGTAACACCTGATCAACAGTTTGCAAAATAAATCTCAGTTTTCCAGTTTGTTACTCACTTCACTGTGCACTCAGTGTAATTCTTGGTCCGTGAATGGATTGTCTTGAACTCTGTACTGTATAACCTGGACTCAAGCCACACCCAGCGCTTACAACCTGTTGTAACCATGAACTCTTGATATCCTCCATTCCACACTGACTCAAGGTCACAGCAACCAGTAATGGGACTCTTCAGGGGCACAACCAGGCCTTGGCACCCCCTCTTCACCAGGCCTCGGAATAGCAAGGATGGCTGGCATTTCTGGCATGGGAGCCAGTTTCAGGAGTAAGGGAAACCTAATGGTTCTGTGAGGCTGTGCAGGCGGTGGTGAGAAGCATTGCAAAATGCACTCAGGGCTATAGCAGATGTGAAGGAGAAGACACCTACCCTGAACTTTATTAAATGTAGGCTTAGCTAACTTGTCATTCTGCTGTGTTAACTGATTTGTTTTAAAATTTTTTGGAGAAGGGAAAAAAATTATGTTAAAGTAGTGTTGTTCTTTGTGGAAAACACTATGCAATTTGCCCTACTTGCATTTTAATTTGCATCCATTGATTGCTACATTTGTATTTTTAGAACCTGCCATGCAGTGTAATAGGTTTGTCCACAAATTAAGGGAATACATTAAAATTCAATATTTTTTCTGTTAACTTAATCTCAGGTTTGGGCGGTCTATTTGAGGGATAAAAATGTCAATTAAAGTTATGGACTTCTTTTAGCAATACTTAAAAGGATGTTGTTAGCTTACAAGGATGTTGTTAGCTTACATTTCTTGCAGTTTAGTTTAAAAATCAGTGGTTCTTAACTGCTCGTGGCCCAGTATAATTGATGCCAGGGCCCAGTACCGGGCTGCTGCTCTGTGGTTGAGAAACAGCTGCCCTGTGGTTGAGAAACATTGCTAGATGAACCCATTCTGCAAGGTGCTGTTGCCAACATGACCAAGACAAAAAATAAACTAGTAACTCTCCAATAAACAAACATTGAGGTAGAAAACAAACAGAAATAAGCCTTGCAACAAATGGGTTAAAACAAACAGTGTGTGTCAGATGAAAATGGAACAGAAAAACTGGAAAATGTGTTGAGTGCTTTCATTCATAAACCATGAACTTCACTGGAACAAATAAATACTCCTTTTCCACGTTTAAAAAACTCACTTGTAATAATCACATGACAAGTTCAACCAATCAAATTCAATCATGAATACATAAACAGCTGCAGTGGCCATCTTGTGAAAAAAAAAAATTGCTATTTTATAAGAAGAACAGAGTGATTTTGAAGCATTAAGACCGCTCAGAAAACAGTGGGGCAATAAAAAGACACTTCATACCTAGGTGCAGTTTTCCTTTAAATAGAGATGGAACTATAACATTCTTTAATCTGCGGTTTCTAAAAATCATAAAGTTAGCAGCACCACAACACAGGAAAAACATTAAAACCGAGAAGCACCTTGGCTGACAATAACTAAATAAATGATGTCCAATAGGGACAATATATGGAAACATAAGAAAACTTGTACAATGCAGTACAGACTCAAGTGTTACAGAACACTAAGGTACCTACAACCAGCCTTGCAAACAATCCTAAACATTACTGGCATTATATTAATAGTATACTATTTTTATACCAGGAAACAAAATTCCAATCCATTCTACTGCCAAATGAAACCATATGCAATGTTCCTGTAAAATAAATTTGCATTTGATGCAGGCTACTACATCGATATTACAACAAAGCAGGGCATTACATTAACAAAGGAATACAAGAACGGAATTTTGAAGCTTCTTCTCATTTCAAATCAAAAATTGCTGCAAAATGTAAAACCAGCCACCCTTGTATCAGACAACATCCCACCTAAATATCTCCTATTAGCAGCTAAACTTGTATACCTCTTAGACAGCACACAGCTTGTTCTGGTGTTAGGATGTATATTTCACAAATCACATACAAAAGGGCTAAGTCACCATGAATGAAAATATTTTTTAGGTGGATGCTTACATGGAAAAAATGACCAGTTTTGAAAAATGGAAATATGTAGAGCACCCATGCCTAGTTTTGGGTAGACGTGTTCAGACAGGATGTTGTGCATTTGTCAAGATCAGGGAAGAGAATTTTTGAAACAGATATTTTGCAATATTTGACAAACGCTAGGAAGGATTTGTGTCAGGTCAAAAATTTTACAGTTCACAAACAGCAACATTTGATGCATCTCTGATGACTGTTAACCTTTTTTTATTGTAAAATTTGCAAAGTTTCCACAAGATAGAGGTTAGTTTTTGTGAAACATGCTTAAAGAACAAGGACTTGAAACCAGTTCTGTCAGGCTACAAATGTTTTTACTGCAATACACATTCTAACAAAAAATCAGGTGGAGGTGTTATGATGGGGACTAAAATTAGTTATGAAACCTATAATTACTAAAAGCTCATTGATAACACCAATACTACAGACTGTAACTGTGACAAAGACAACCCTGGAACATACAACAATTCTTGGAGTGTACAAACCACCACAGTCAAGTGCTGATGACCTGGAGGAATTCATACATTTCTACATGAAACACAGGAAGGATGAATAATATTAGCTGGAGACTTAGACTGGAATAATATTGATTCAACAACATTAGTAAGGAAATTATTCGCAACATATGTTCAGAAACAATTGCTTCAGATAATATATATATATATATATATATATATATATATATATATATATATATATATATATATATATATATATATATAAGTCCAATAAGTGCCGTAGTGAAGCAAATGCTCCTTCGTTAGTAGCAAAAATAATAATCCCAATGAAAATCAAAAACGAAGGAAGCAAACCATGGAAAACAGTAGACCAAGATACCATATGTCTCAATCACTGGAACAGTCTGTGTGACATATATCCAATAAACAGTCGAAAATTCAAAATTCTTTATTGTAGAACATAGATAAAATCCAAGTTGATAGTAGGTAAGCGCTTTCACCTGTGGGCTTCGTCAGACCTAATAATGTATATAGCATCAGTTGTATTTAAATAGTAGTTTAGGCGGGAATCTATAAAAGCAAATTAAATCTTAAAGTGCCAAATGCCATTTTATCAACAGTGGTGTCTCAGAAAGAATATATGTGAAACGGATAACAGACTACTTATAAAACAACATACATTAAAATTCATCCTTCAATACATATACATATACTAAAACTATTATAGAAAAATATATTAAATAGTAGAATGCTAAAGCCATTTTCAATGCCCATTTCATCAACAGAAATGTCTCAAAACAGATGTAAAAGACTCGACAGACTTCTGTGCAATATCATATTTAAAACTCATCAATTAATGTATATATATATATATATATATATATATATATATATATATATATATATATATACACTAAAGCTATATAAATAAAGATAAAATTTATATTTATAAATACAATTGTTAATGATATTAAAATACACCAGTAGATGAAATCAAATATATCAATCAAATGCATATAATATATAAATCAATCTTGAATAAAATAAATAGACTGAGTATCATTTGCGTAGTCTACGTGATCTCAAAAATGGTTTAATAGGAACAGAGGAATTTAGACCTGGGGTGATGTCAGATCTAAGCCTCATAATCCATGTTGCTTCCCTGGTCTCAGTAAATGTCCTAATATTTCCTCCTCTTGGTCCTAGTTCTATTTGTTCTACTATACAAAATTCAAAAGAATGTGTGTCACCTCCTGTCATGATATGCTTTGCTAATGCATTAGTAGTTGTACCAGTTCTTATGTTATATAAATGTTCACGTATCCGATCTTTCAGCATTCTATTGGTTTTCCCTATATAGTATGCTCGACATCCCTCACAAGTAGCCAAGTAAACGATATTTTTGGTTTCACAGTTACCATTCACCCTAAACTCATATACCTTGTTGTTCCCTGGATGAATAAAAATATTCACTGGGTTGATGTACCTGCAATAATTACATTTATTGCATCTATGAGTACCAAAACTAGAGGGTGGAGCCATCTGTTCTTTCGGATAACACAGAAGCCTCTTCAGATTCTTTTTATTTTTATAAATAAATCTTGGATTCTCACCAACTATTCCTTTTATTGTATTATCTACTGTTAAAATACGCCAGTGGGTTCTGATGATATCTTTAATCGCACCTACATCAGAGGTGTAGAATATAGGGTATGCTATACCTTTATTCACATTCGCCAAAGTATTATTACTTATTCTGTCATCTCTATTACCCTCAGTATTCTCAGTTGTATTCATAAAATATGGGGCAGCACGATCCTTTCTAAGGGTAACTATATCCTTAGTACCTTTCAAAACATCATCAGTTGAGTAACCACGTTCTAATAGTCTATTACTTAAATTATAAATTTCATTATGGAAACCTATGTCACTGGGGTTATATCTAGAGATTCGAATGGCTTGTCCTTTAACTATATTATTATAGACATACCCAGGGTGCATACTCAATCTGTGTAAGAGGACATTTTTATGGCAGGCCTTCCTAAAAACTCCTGTATTTACTAACCCATTCGGTAATCTCTCAACAAAAATGTCAAGAAAGGGAAGTTTCAATGAAGAAAACTCATATGTAAATTTAAGATAGCTGGTGTGTGAGTTGAGCTCAAAAACAAAAATCTCTAAGTCCGTGGATGTACCTGTCCATAAAAGGAACAGGTCATCCACAAATCTCCTATAAAAAGGGACATATTTCTTAAAAAGTTCCATTTCAAACAAAAAGCTCCGTTCCCACTCTGCCATGAAGAGGTTGGCGTAGCTATTGGCACAAGATGTGCCCATAGCCATGCCATCCCTCTGTAAATGGAAACTCCCATTAAAATAAAATGTTAGATTCCAATACCTCTCATAAGTAACATAAGGAGTTCTATCTTATTACCTTGCACTCATGTTTCTCTTCTTATATAATTCTTCACCATTCTAATTCCTTCATTATTGGGGATAGCTGTAAATAGTGACTGTATATCTAGTGTAACAAAATAGTACTCTCTCAACAGAGAATGAGTCTTAAAAAATCATTCAAATCTAATAGGAAATTTTTTGTATCACGTAGAATGAATGTATTGGAATCTACCACTGGCCTTAGTTCTTTCTCTATGTATATGGATAGCGGTTCTGTAACCCACTCACTGCCTGCTACAATGGGCCTCAGTGGAGGATTCATTCTATCTTTATGCACTTTTGGAAGCCCATGTATGAGCGGAATCAGTGGGTGTTCAACATTTAAATACTGGTACAACTCTAAATTTATTCTATTACACATATGCAATTCCTCTAAAGTGCCTTTGATGTTAATTATAGTAGAGTCTATCTCATCTTTACCTATCTGTCTATAAGAGCTATTATCAGACAGCATGTCATTCATCTTTGTGACATAGTGGATCATATCCATGATCACTATTCCCCCTCCCTTATCTGCTGGTCGTATAGCTCTACTAGTGTCATTCATTAGAGTGTTCAGTGCTTGTCGTTGTTGTGATGTTAAATTAGACTTGTTCCTTATCTTCCTCTCATTATTATAACTGAACAGATCATCTTCTACTAGTTTGCTAAAAGTAGTTAATAAGGGATGTAAAGGGGGAGTAAAAGTACTAGGTTTCCTGAGATTTATATCATATAGTATCACTATCTTTAAAGAAAACTTTAAGTGAAATATTCCTCAGGAACAATTTAAAGTCCCTGAGGGTTTCTTCATATTGACTATAATAGGTAGGAATAAAGGATAAACCCCTAGTTAACACTTCTTCAATGGTAGTTAAAGGGTATGATGATATGTTAAAGGGTATGATGATATGTTAATTACTATGTGTTCGTCTTCCCTTCCCACATCTTGTTTATGTTCCGACCCATGGGCCGCTGTGGGGAGAGTTTCCTTTTCTGTCTGCCCCTGCTGGAAGAATGCATTCTTCCTTCTCTCCTTTCTAGTCTGATGGGGAAAGGGTGTGTGGCACTAAAAGTCAATCCACTTTCTGAGTCACTATTTCGTCTCTGGTCTGACACCAAATTAGTGTTGGTGTAAGGTACATTAACAATTTTCTTCCCAACTACCATTTCAGTAGGTGCTACATTGGTATTAACAGTATTAGTAGAATTGGATTCTAATGTTTCGGATTGATTCATAGCTCTATCTATACACAATGGTAACAGTCTGTCTGTATCTAAATCATGTGTAACATTCACTACATCATTTCTCATAACACCATTAATAATTGTATTCCGCACAGGTAGCTCATTGTGAATAACATCATTAACATTATTAATATCAGTATTGATAGTAACAACTGCTGGGGTAACAACATTCCCCTGTGCTGACTGTATGTTCTGCACCATGATTAAATTAGTGTTCATAGTATTTCTGGGCCAAGTGAAAATGTCCCCTCTTCGAAAATACAGTATGTCTCTCTGTAGTTTGGATCTTTTCTGATCCAACAAGCGCCTCTCATAATGAGAGACGCTATCAATTAAGTTACAAAAATGTTCATCTACATGTCGCGCTTCCGTATACTATTCGTCACAAGGAAGTGACGAACAACAACGAACGTTTGAATCTTGAGCGTCCAGCTCTGGAGAGATTCACGCAACTGATACACACTGACTACAATCCTTTAACACTATATGAAGTAGGTTCGGAAGTGACGGCAGTGGATGGACATTTAACCGAACAAGTCGATCGTGAAGGGATACGTTTAGCCCTGGAGCATATGGAAACCGATTTATATAAACTTAAATGTTTACAAACTCACGAGGCAGCACTTTGATGTCTGCCTACAACGTAGAATTATACCGAGGGGCCTGAGAGTGCTGAAAATGCCCACTACCGGCACACAATATCCTGAACTTCTCTTTAAGTGGCAAAAGATTAACATCGAGGTAAGCCTCAGTTATATGAGGTTACTCAATGACTTTTTTCTCCCTGTAGAAGAAGCGTTAAGAGACAGTATTATTAAGCAGCAAAATGATTTATATGAACGCCATTTAGCGCGACATGTAGATTAACATTTTTGTAACTTAATTGATAGCGTCTCTCACTATGAGGCGCTTGCTGGATCAGAAAAGATCCAAACTACAGAGAGACATACTGGATTTTCGAAGAGGGGACATTTTCACTTGGCCCAGAAATACTATGAACACTAATTTTAATCATGGTGCAGAACACAGACAGTCAGCACAGGGGAATGTTGTTACCCCAGCAGTTGTTACTATCAATACTGATATTAATAATGTTGATGATGTTATTCACAATGAGCTACCTGTGCGGAATACAATGATTAATGGTGTTATGAGAAATGATGTAGTGAATGTTACACATGATTTAGATACTGACAGACTGTTACCATTGTGTATAGATAGAGCTATGAATCAATCCGAAACATTAGAATCCAATTCTACTAATACTGTTAATACCAATGTAGCACCTACTGAAATGGTAGTTAGGAAGAAAATTGTTAATGCACCTTACACCAACACTAATTTGGTGTCAGACCAGAGACGAAATAGTGACTCAGAAAGTGGATTGACTTAGTGCCACACACCCTTTCCCCATCAGACTAGAAAGGAGAGAAGGAAGAATGCGTTCTTCCAGCAGGGGCAGACAGAAAAGGAAACTCTCCCCATAGCGGCCCATGGGTCGGAACATAAACAAGATGTGGGAAGGGAAGACGAACACATAGTAATTAACATATCATCATACCCTTTAACTACCATTGAAGAAGAAGTGTTAACTAGAGGTTTATCCTTTATTCCTACCTATTATAGTCAATATGAAGAAACCCTCAGGGACTTAAAATTGTTCCTGAGGAATATTTCACTTAAAGTTTTCTTTAAAGATAGTGATACTATATGTTCTACATATGATATAAATCTCAGGAAACCTAGTTCTTTTACTCCCCCTTTACATCCCTTATTAACTGCTTTTAGCAAACTAGTAGAAGATGATCTGTTCAATTATAATAATGAGAGGAAGATGATAAAGAACAAGTCGAATTTAACATCACAACAACGACAAGCACTGAACACTCTAATGAATGACACTAGTAGAGCTATACGACCAGCAGATAAGGGAGGGGGAATAGTGATCATGGATATGATCCACTATGTCACAAAGATGAATGACATGCTGTCTGATAATAGCTCTTATAGACAGATAGGTAAAGATGAGATAGACTCTTATAATTAACATCAAAGGCACTTTAGAGGAATTGCATATGTGTAATAGAATAAATTTAGAGTTGTACCAGTTTTTAAATGTTGAACACCCACTGATTCCGATCATACATGGGCTTCCAAAAGTGCATAAAGATAGAATGAATCCTCCATTGAGGCCCATTGTAGCAGGCAGTGGGTGGGTTACAGAACCGCTATCCATATACATAGAGAAAGAACTAAGGCCAGTGGTAGATTCCAATACATTCATTCTATGTGATACAAAAAATTTCCTATTAGATTTGAATGATTTTTTTAAGACTCATTCTCTGTTGAGAGAGTACTATTTTGTTACACTAGATATACAGTCACTATTTACAGCTATCCCCAATAATGAAGGAATTAGAATGGTGAAGAATTATATAAGAAGAGAAACACTAATGCAAGATAGAACTCCTTATGTTACTTATGAGAATGGTATTGGAATCTAACATATTTTATTTTAATGGGAGTTTCCATTTACAGAGGGATGGCGTGGCTATGGGCACATCTTGTGCCAATAGCTACGCCAACCTCTTCATGGCAGAGTGGGAATGGAGCTTTTTATTTGAAATGGAACTTTAAGAAATATGTCCCTTTTTATAGGAGATTTGTGGATGACCTGTTCCTTTTATGGACAGGTACATCCACGGAGATTTTTGTTTTTGAGCTCAACTCACACACCAGCTATCTTAAATTTACATATGAGTTTTCTTCATTGAAACTTCCCTTTCTTGACATTTTTGTTGAGAGATTACCGAATGGGTTAGTAAATACAGGAGTTTTTAGGAAGGCCTGCCA